>NC_052351.1:34632252-34663650 GCF_009727055.1 Benincasa hispida | reverse complement strand
GAAAACAGGGTGAGCTTGCTAGCCCAGTGAGTGACTTAAGAAAGGTAGTTGATTCTCATGCAAAATTCCAAAAAAGAGTTTAACTAAAATATAAACTTTCAACAGTACCTTGTACCACAGTATAAACATTTTCCAAGCATAAAGTATATAAAGTTGTTTTAATCATGAAACAGTAAAACTGTTTCTCAGTTGAGAATAACCCCACTGTGGGTACAATCCTAACACCAACTGCTAGTCAAGAGAGAAATTTTCTTGCTCAATCTCTGACTCTAACTACCTACGTGCACATGGCCATAATTAAGTACCGTCATACCTTAGGTACTTCTGCTCAAATACCTTCTCAAATGTCCTTCAGTATTGAGCTACTAGAATACCTTCTCAAATGTCCTTCAGTATCCGATTGGTTTGGTACCTTCTAAAACGTCCTTCAGTACCAATAGATACCTTCTCAAATGTACTTTAGTATCTAGTTGAGTAGATACATTCTTAAATGTCCTTCGGTATCATGTTTTAAGAAAACTAGTCATAAATGACTTTCTTTAAAGCATGTAAAGTATAACACATATAAAAACATAGTTTTAAAGATACTAATGCATGCTGGGTATATTTAACACATATAAATAACTTTTCAACAAACTTCCCACACATGCATGCATTTAAAATATAACTCATGGTTTGCTCGGAAATCACTTTGTAAAACTAGTTGGCATGAGAATAATCTTCTTTAAAACATGCTTTCTATAAAACACTGTAATTCAAACATTTTAGTTGAAATGTTTTAGTCACTCACCTCGATCTCTTAGGAACTTTTCACTCTAGTAGTTCCTTTTCTATCTCGGGCTCCCTTTTTCACCCCTAGAATCCATATTCAATTTACAGCTCAGATTACTCATAGTTTTAAACCTTATTTTTAGATACTTCCTTCTACAAACATATTCTAAAATTTCTTAGGAAGCTTATCCTAAAATTGGAGCTCAGAAATCTTCGTGGTTTGGCCGAAATCTCAAAATCTTCAAGACTGCCCAAGCTTATCCGACAGCCTGACCCTTTTGTATTCTTCTCAGTTTTCAGCCTGATACCTTCGAGCTTTTTCTTTGGAAGTCCTACCCTGAAAACTAGACTTCCAGAGCTTTCATATGGCTTTAGAATCACTCCAAACGAACTTATAAATTGGGAGAACTTCTCGTCCAAAGTTGATGCTTCTTTCCAAACTTCACTGTCCAATGCGTCCTCTTTGAAATTCTATGACCAACATATGGATTTTGGTTTCAACGTAAGGTTTGCTCAACTCTCCTACTCTTTTTACTTTATTTTGAATTGTGATCTGAAAATGAAGTCTTCTGGCCCTATTTATAGGCATCTAAACCTTCTCCAAAGTCGATACCACCTACTTGGCTGCATGTCCAAGTGTTTCTCTCTCACACTACCAACACATATTTTTGATAAGTGCAATCTAAGTGTCTTTCTCCCATGTAGCCAATGCATGAGCTTCCAATCTGATGCAACCACCTCAAATTCTTAAGGCTTAAGGCTTCCTCTCAAGAAGACACATGGTTTGATGACGTTTTCTAGGTGATCTCATCCTTTATATGCATCTAACTCTTGGATGTTTCAATGCATAGTCCATACTCAATGCATAGTCTATAATCAACACAAAGCAAGCTAACTTACTACCATCGAAACCCAACTTAGCCATCGTAAGAGCCAGCCATCACCAACGCATAGGATGGCCGCTCATCCTCGACGCATGGCTCACTAGGTAGGCGCACTTGGCACGGGCGCATGTTGTTTGGCATAGGCACTGGCCGATCGACGCATGGGCGTGCTGAATAGGCTGGCTGCTCGATGCATGGGCGTGCTGCATAGGCTGGCCATCGCTCGCTTGCTCGACCGCATGGACGTGCTCGACGCATTGATGCTCAGCAGGTGCTTTGACGCATGGGCATGGACGTTCGACAGGGTGCTCGTTGCATAGGCATGGCTGCTCGACGCATAGCAGAGGCGCTTGGTTGACCGCTGGATGCATTGGGCAAGGGTGTTGTGCATCGACCGCTCGACGCATGGGTTGCCTTCCAACGCATGTCTTGCCTACCCTTTTGCCTTCCAACGCATCACCTCCATCTTTCTTCCTTCAGCCGCATGCCATCACCAACAACCCTTCCAATGCATCAACACAACCTTCTAACGCATCAACACACAATTTTTATACTTAGCCAAAATTTTCAAGTTTTTCCCAAAAGTCAAGTTTTCAAATTTCCTCTTTTCTTCTAATTTCCACCCTTTTCTCTACCATTCCATACTAGTTTCCTCACTAGTCTCAATAGGAAACATACTCAAGTAGAGAAATTAGGATTCGGGATTCACAAGATGGCTGCAATTGGAGAAGCACTGGGATCGACATCCAATGTCCAAGCAGATTTGAATCAAAATCAAAGAGAGAGATTCAATTTTCTCATTTTTATTTTTCAAACCATTCAATTCAATTTTCACTTCACAAGATAAAAATTTGAATTGATTATTCTCTTTTTTTAAGAAATGTAATTCTTTCATTCAAAGCACATTTCTCGTAATCACAAAATTTACCTACATGCAAAACGTCATTAGTAGCTCTCTTTTTCAAACAATCATTTCATTTATCAAAAATTTATTTTCATTAGATAATGCCTTAAATTTCTTTGATAGTTTTAGATATTTAGAGCTAACTTTTTCTAAATCACGTTGCATACTTTCAAATGCACCATATAGCTCATCATAAGATAGAGATTTGTGACTGACCTCATGTTTATTGGTTTTATCATCGGTGTCGTTTTTCGAATGAGCCATCAAGCACAAAGAGGATTTACCACATTTTTCTTTCTCTTACCTTATGGATTTTTCCTTGATTTTGAGAATTATAATTCTCCTTCACATCAAATAAATCATTAGTAGTACAACAAGAAATTTCTACATTATACATATTATCAAGAAAATTTCAAATTTCAAATGTCATATGCATAATCAAAATGTAAAATTGTATCACATATTTTTCTATCTAATGCACAATATATGATATTTATAGCTTTGGCATTAAAAGTAAGCAACTCGTTATTCAATTCCAATTTAGCCAAATCATTCTCACATACATACAAAATGTTAAAATTCATAACAAGCCTAAATGTTTTCATTTTGTTTTTCTATACATCACAATTTCTATTTTCATCAAAGTATGGGAGTTTATCAATAGAATCACCATTTAAAGTTGCTATAGCTCTAGCAATTAAGCTTTTCAAAATATTAATAATGTTTTTAAAAATAATTTACGTGGAAGAGCTCCTTGCTCGGATACCAATTATAGAAGTGAGAAACTCAAACAATGGGTATCAATAAAAAATAATTTATGAAGATATTTATCCAAACAAGTGAGCATCCAACTCTGGTACTAATTATAGGATGAGTATGGCAACCTATGAAGCACAGATATTGTTGGATCGGTAACAGCACACAACGAAAGGGAACTGGATCCATAAACACTCTAATTCATTAATTTTGGCAGAAACATGCTTAAACAGAGTATAATGGGTTTCAAGAACATACCTTTGAAAAACCGTTGAAATCTCTATTTCCAGCTGCAAATTCCTCCAAATATTTGTGTAGACCACCACAAGATCTTCCTTACTATTCTCTTGGTGCTCTAGATATTTAAATGGCTAGTTCAAAGTATAGAAAGTTTAAAGATTTCTAGATCTGACTGTTAACAAAGAGCTGTTGAAACAGGTCAAATGTGTCTTGCTCAAAGAGTTGAGAGTACCTCAATATAGTGGGAGGAAAGTGTATTTCCTGGCCATTATTGAAATTAAGATACAATCCCTATATAGTATTATTCAAAAGCCTATTGTATACTAAATAATGTTTATATTGATTCTCTTGATTAAAGTGTTTGAGAATTACCTAGTAGGACTAGGAACACCAGATAACCTAGGGCAAGTGGGAGAGATATAGGGTATAGAGATACCGAATGATAAAATATGGGTATGGGATGTCCTAGTTTATTGTATTTCTCTATAAAACTCAGAAACGAGTCTTATATATTGGATATATAAGTTACCACAGTTTTAGTCTAAGTGGGAGTTTGTTGGGTTTTGTATCCTAAAACTCGTGGTATGTAAATAATGGAACTTATTCTAAAAATTCAATAAAGATGTTATTAAATAGATCTATTGCTTGGATAGAAATCCAATAAACCTGAAAGTCCCTTAGCTATTTGATGAGTACTTAAACTTTATGTGGAGACATAAAGGTGGATCAGGTTCGATTAAATAGTCAAAATGATCTATAGTATATGGATAAGGTTGAGTACCTTATTCTGGTAACACTATTGGATGCGGCCTAATCTATACTTGTTACAAGGAGTTGTAAAGTGCTACAAATGAAGTGATCCTAATTCGTTCATGTTGGACATGAGAAGTGAGGATGTCCTTGCGCAAAAGGGTTTGTACAAGATCGGACCACGAAATAAGCCACTCTTACTTTATAACGTTGTTTACTGTTTAAGACTGACTATTTCAAAGTGACGACCTAGGTAACTTGACCTTAATCCTGAGCTACCTATGAACTCGTGTTTATTCGAGATTACCCTTAGATTTGCATAGGTGAGGGTTGGCTCAAAAGCACCGGCTCAATAAGACTCCAATTTCAGGGGTAAGATTGGAATAGTAGAGAGTTGTTCCTTAAGTGCTGATTCTAGATCTTGAACAAGGGGCCCTGTCCTCTCATTGGCCCGAGAAGGACTTGGATTATTGATCCGATCACAAAAAAATTGTTCATTAGGGATCAGTGGGGACTTAAGGAACACAGATAATTTCGGGGGTAAAACAGAGTTTTGACCCAGCCGTTATTACGAACAACCTGTGAAGGGTTGACTTACTAATCATGGTTATATCGAGTGGACATAATATATCTACAGTGAAGGGAGTTCAACTATGGGCTTTAGTGGAGTGACCCATTAGTTAAGTTAGATTGGTCAGATCGGTCTATGAGTTTAGTCGATTAATCTTGGATCATTGGAGTCCATGATTTGTAGGTCCATGAGGTCCCTCTACTAGCTCGTAAACGGACAAGCTCTAAAATAACATGATAAATTAATTTGAAGTGTTCAAAAATT
Source organism: Benincasa hispida (assembly GCF_009727055.1). Taxonomy (NCBI): domain Eukaryota; kingdom Viridiplantae; phylum Streptophyta; class Magnoliopsida; order Cucurbitales; family Cucurbitaceae; genus Benincasa; species Benincasa hispida. The sequence continues at coordinate 34,658,510 of NC_052351.1, read as the reverse complement.
AAAATTAAATGAATTTGGAGAAATAATATTTAAATATGATTTAAATATTTGAAGATGAAATTGTGTAAAAATTAATTTAATATTGGATATTAAATTAATTAGAATTATTTAAATTATTTAAATAATTATTTATTAATTTTATTAGAAAATTAATTTATGAAATTAATTTGTAAAATTAATAAATTTTGAGTTTAGAAATAAAATATGATTTTAAAATCAAAATTGGATTTTGGAAATTGAAAAATTACACTAAAAATTGAATAATGAGTTTTTCAAGTTCATCTTTAACTAGCTCACAATGAAATCCACCTCTTCCTTCATTTACTCCAAGCATGAGCTGCATTCCATGCAAGAAATCTCTTTGCATGATAGTTTGTAAAATATTGAAGAGATTAGAGTGAATTAAAGATGATGAACTGATAGAATTTTTCATGAAAAATTCGGATGAAGAAGATGTTCTTCATTTTGGGTTGTAGCAATGAGCTATCTCCAAATTCCATTTGATTCTAATTTGAACACTCAAATTACCTTATCACGTTATTCTAGAGCTTATCCATTTACGAGCTAGTAGGGAGACCTCGTGGACCTACAGATCATGGGCTCCAACGATCCAAGATTAATCGATTAAACTCATTAGACTGATTTAACCTCCATTCGTTAACTAATGAGTCACTCCACTAAAACCCATAGTTGGACTTTCCTCACTGTAAATATATTATGTCCATTTGATATAACCATGATTAGTAAGTCAACCCTTCACAGGTTGTTCGTAATAACGGTTGGGTAAAAACTCTATTTTACCCCAGAAATTACTTCTTGTTCCTTAAGTCCCCACCGATCCCTTAATGAACAATTGTTTTGTGATCCGATCAACAAAACCGAGTCCCTCTCGGACCAATGAGAGGGTGGGGCACCTTGTTCAAGACCCATAATCAGCACTTAAGGGAACAACCTCTCTACTATCCCTAAAAACGGGTAGGAGTGAATTTCCTCTTGTACCCTATGTCCCCAACTATTTATCCAGTCTTACTCCTGAAATGGGAGTCTTATTGAGTCGGCGCTGTTGAGCCAACCCTCAAATCTAAGGGTAATCCCGAATAAATAGGAGTTCATAATTAGCTCAAGATTAAGGTCAAGTTACCTAAGTCATCGCTTTGAGATAGTCATTCTTAAACAGTAAATAGGGTTATAAAGTAAGAGTGACTCATTTCGTGGTTCGATCTTGTACAAACCCTTCTGTACAAGGACACCCCCACTCCTCATGTCCAACATGAACGAATTAGGATCACTTCGTTTGTTGCACTTTATAACTCCTTGTAACAACTACAGAGCAGACTACATCCAATAGTGTTACCAGAATAAGGTACCTAACCTTATCCATATATTATAGATCATTTTGACTATTTACTCGAACCTGATCTACCTTTATGTCTCCACATAAAGTTTAAGTACTCATCCAATAGTCAAGGGACTTTCAGGTTTATTGGATTTCTATCCAAGCAATAGATCTATTCAATAACACCTTTATTGAATTTTCAGAATAAGTTACATTGTTTACATACCACGAGTTTTAGGACACAAAACCCAAGAGATACTTCATGTGAGGCAAAGAATCCGTATTAGATACGTATCAGATACCGATACTTCCAGATACTTCACAGATATGACACGCAATTTGACGTATCTATTTCTACGCGTACTTTTTTTTAAAGAAAAAAGACAAGCAACTCATCTAATATTTCCCAATCTAAAACTAGACAACCTATGTAAAAAGCTCACTATTCGAGTCCAAAATTAAAAGGAAAAATAAATAAATAATGAACCAAACCCTAGACTAGAATCATCTAATCTCCATTTTCACATTTGAGTCCCTACACCAAAATATAAACCATTCGGATATCTTCATATATCTTCAATAATTCAATGAAGAAGTTCTTCGTTTATCTTCATATTCTCCCTCCTATCTTCTTCTTCTTTGCAATATGAGTAATTTTTCTATTGCATTTTATTAACTATTGTACTGCAACATCTTAGATGTTGCTTATTTTTGTATTGTATTTCAGTGTTTGTAGATTTTTTAAAGAAAAAGAAAATGTATCTTCAACGTATCAGTATACTCATTTTTAAAAAATATATATATTAAAAAAATGACACATTCTTAACGTATCCGTATCTTAGTTTTTTAGAAATTGACGAATTGCCATATCCAATCGTATCCGTATCATGTAGCCGTGTGTTTATGCTTCATATATGACAACTCTAGGGGGTGAATAGGGTTTATTCAAACTAATTAAAACTTTTTCACTAAGTGGGCCCGATTATACAAATTAACAAACTTTTTGCTAACAAGTAATTTCACTACTACAAAAACAATAATACTTGACGTTTGCAACTTTAAATTACATGACATTTTGAAAAAATGTCAAGTAATAGGTCATTTTAAAGAAAAACGTCAAGAAAATGTTAAAAAAAAAACAAGTGGTTGGCGTATTTTTTCAATTTTTTTTCATGCTGACACAATACTTGATATTTAAAAAACGTCAAGTTTAATTGTTATTTTCTTGTCATTTTTAAAACGTCAAGTATAATTTGCATTTTTAATTAATTTAGGCACTGGCTTTGTTTTATTTTCTTCTTCATCCCCGCACTCGATTTTTCTTCCGTCTACAAAATCTCCACACACCCAAAAGTTAGAGTTTATTTAGAACGCCCAAATCGACACACATGAAATCAACACACCCAAAACGCTTTCCTTCTTCCCGTGCGATTGTACCCAAAAGTTAGGGTTTGCGTAGAACCCCAAATCAACACATCCAAATCGGTCCCTTCACGCTGTGGAGAAGAGAATTTTCTGCTGGTGGTTCTACGTTGTGATTTTTCTGCCGGTGGTTCTACGCTGCCGCTGATGGTTCTATGTTGCTGCTTCGACGTGCAAACCCCCTGTAAGTTCAATTCGCACATTTCCATTTTAGTTGCTTTCTTCTTCCTAAAATCCATTGCTTTCTTCTTCCTAAAATACATTGTAGTGGTTTGACTACTCCATTAGATGTGAATTTATAAGTCCCAGCAATGAGAGTAGCATCTAAAGCGTAAACATAAATTAAACAACAGTAACAAAAAACTCTTCAACCAGATACCATCTCACAGAACAAGCAAATGCAAAAATCTTTGGAAAAAAACAAACCAAGAAGCCACATGGAACTTTATCAAACAGACCGTGGATGAAGGATGTATAGAACAGACCCTGGCCCTTGTATTTTTCATACAACTGACTCATTTCAGTGTAATTTGAATTAGTAAAGCCACTACAATGCATCAAAAACTGAAAATTAAAACTCCTAATCACTTCAATTTCATATGATTTTACTGACCCATGAATCTAACTCATCTAATTTTTACTGGGTTATTGTCCCTTTTATTTTTAATCTCGCAAAATCGTTCAACAGTTTTATAAGACAATATTTTGCATTTCTTTTATTTTTATAACCTATATATTGAGATGCATACAATGCACTTGAACTGCTTTGTGAAGGATTATGGATTGTATTTCGAAGCTAGTTGAGCTAAGCGCCTTTAATCTATCATGGCTTCTTGCTCTTTCAAATGAGCAAAATAGCAATTTAAATGAACAAATTAGTATTTGAGGGGAAAGATTTGAAGTGGACGATTGATTTGAACATTCTAACTTGGGGTTAATGGTAAAGTTCAAACCACATTTTTTTCTAAAACTTTCTGGATCCATTCGAACAACTAAACACTACATTTGACAACTAAGAAGAAATTACATTTGACAACTAAAAAATGTCAAGCAATGAAAAATTTGATCTATAATAAATGCTAATAATTTAGATACTTCACACTTAAAATAAGTTAAAAGTTCTCATATACTTGACATGGTAAATTATAGCGCGATGCTTTTAGGCATAAAAAAATTTCTCTCATTCTTTTGACGTTTTACTGATACCTGACTGCGAAAAAACATTAAGTAATATAGTTTTTGTAATAGTGTTTAATAATAAATTTATACAAATAATTTCACCTTGAATTAAACAAGAAATTAACCATCATACTTTAAAGTACAATTTTAAAATCTAATAAAAGGATTATATATATATATATATATTTATTGATTTATTTATTTAAGAACTACCCATCAAAATAATCATATATGAACAATTAAATTTAAGAACAAAAATTACAAATAATTTCAAGTAATAAAGTTAAGAACAAATTAATTGCAAAATTAAATAGGAGAGGGATAGAGACACCGGAAATTTTATAGTGGTTCGAAAAAACCGGCCTACATCCAATTCCCAAGCTTCTCTTGGTATGTTACCCACGACTAAGAATTGAATCATACGACGTGCTTTTTCTAGACGCAAGAACAAACCCGATCATTTTCACAGTTGAGGATCAAATCGTTAAGACTCATTTTTTGGGATTAAGAGCAACCATTACAATAATTTGGAAAAATAAATAGTACACTCGACAAACTCTTTAAAAGAGTGATTTTACAAATTTAGCTCTCAATGAATCAATTCTCACAATATAAAATATCTCTCGCAAGAAGATGAAAAGAATAAAATTGAAACTTAGAGAGAGAATAACAATGGTGGCTGTGAGTTATGGAAGATTAAAAAATAATGTATTGTTGTATTAATTTGGAGAAGAAGATGTGTTTAAATAGAGAAGGAGGATGGTGAAATCCAAATTTAATTTGGGCCATTGGATATTGGTAAAAGAAAATTGAATGGTGGAGATTTAAATTCAACTGACACAAACAAAAAATAATATAATGATGTATATCTTTTAAAATCATTTGCAAAAAAAGCAAATGAACATCGTGTCCAAAACTAACACAAACATAAAATAATATTAAATTCATTTTTTTAAAAATCCAATTAAAAAATTAAAAGTCTATTGTGTGTCATTTCTCCATTGCACATCTCAATTAGTCCACTTTGATGAAAAAATTTGCCACATCATCTGGAGATTTTTCTGTTAAGCTTGTTTTGACCGTATCTTCTCCGTTTGAACTCCGATTTGAGCTATTCAAATTATGTTTGATTTTTCTTTCCGATCTCTACGCAATAGATACTTCAAAATACTAAAATTGTTAATGAACAAAAACATATTTGTTATCATCAAAATATTAATTAATTTGAGATTAAGAATTAAAGAAGTTGCCTCTATCTTGGTTTACATTTGGCAAAAAAAGTAATGTGATTTGTCAAAATTAACTTTAACTCCTGAAGCATCTTCAAACTTCTGAAAAATATACTTCAAGGTCGAAAATTCTTTCTCCAAGGCTTTGCAAAAAACTAGAATGGTCATTAGCAAATAATAAGAAAGGGATGACAGGGCTTGACGATTTGATAGTAAGAATTCGTTAGGACAAAAATTAAAACCTAAAAGGTGTGGTAGGGACTCGGAAAGAAAACTAAGACCATATGATGCCACATCGTTTCTGGTCACACCACCACTCATTGTCCATATAAAATTTTGATAAATCTCTCTTTTAAGATAGTTTTGAAACATCTATAAAAAAATAATATTTTATTTGATATTGAAAGAATAGAACATATTATTTAAAACAAATGACAAAGTTCAAAGATAATTTCATTTTATACTTTAGCCTTGTTTTTGTTAATGCCTTAAACTAGAGTTTTTTTTTTTTTTTTTTTTTTAAATAATATTTTTTTTGTAAGAATGACCATATCTCCGTTACATTGATGACTTGAATTTTGAAAATAATAGATATTAACTTTTTCCTAAGTCACATATCATTTAGATCACGCTCGCTACTTTCTCTATCCTTCTTGTTCACTCTCATTTCTCATCCTTGCGCTCGCTTTGCCTTATTCCCTTTTTCTCCCTTGCGTTTCTTCCTTCTTCTCTTCCTCTCTCGCTTGGGGTTGTGACCATCGTCCGACCGTTTATCACCTGCTTCGACAAATGCTCACACTCATGCTTTAGGCTATGAATTGATCATTTATCACTCACTTTGACGAACCCTCACGCTCGTGCTTCTAGGAGCCTTCCAACTATTTATCGCGAGCATGAGGATTGAAGGAGAAACACAAAGATTTGCTCTTCTTCTAGTGTTTGAAGAGGAGAAAGAAAAACATGAGTGTTAAGATCTAAGGGAGGAGCGCAAGCGAGAGAGACAGAGAAATTAGCGAGATCTATATGGTATGGTATGCAATGTAAGCAAAAGATAATATTCATTATTTTCAAAATTCGAGTCACTCAACATTAGTGTAGCGTAAATTGGGTCATTCATAAAATTAAATTAAAAACAAAAACCCTCAAACTACAATTACAAGCTCAAAATTATTCCAACCCACCTTTTGACTATGTTTGTGAGTGATTTTGGCCATGTCAAAATTATTTTATTATTACTATTTATATAAAAAGTTGATGTTTCCTAACGACAACTATATAAATTTGATTTTTCTAGAAAAATCTGAAATCACTACAAATTAATTATTCGAAGTATCAATTGGTTGGTGATTTGATTGGAGATGATAATCAAGGAATGGTTCCCTCCGAATACATTCTAATTTTATTTTAGATTTTGAGATACCATATTTGTCCTGCATATTTAAGGATATAATTCAACCCTAATTCATTTCTTCCTTCTCTTCTAGCGGTAGTGGCTTCTCTTTTATATCAACTGCAATCACTCTTCTAAGTACATGTTTATGAGTGATTTTAAAATGATCAAAATCACTTTTATCGTATTCAAAATCATTCTAAAACATACATTTAATCAACCAAAATCAACTCCATATTTAATTTTATACTGTTAAATACATTTTTATATTATTAAAATTGATTTGAATAATTAAAAACAATTTTTAAATGATTTTGAAAATTAAAAATGATTATAATCAATTTTTTAATTGCTTCCCAACATGTCATAAATCTCATTTACCAATGGGGGCACATAAGAGAACATTGTTTGTAGACTTTACTTTGCATCCTATTTAACTCGGTCATTCCCTTAAAAGCTAGTTGTTTTGTGCTCAATCTGGCACTTAAAGCAATTTTAACAAATGTCTCTTTGCTATCAAAAGGCTTTGGAGTCCGTCACTTGTTGTTTGCCATTCAATGACTATCTTGTTGAAATGCATTACTCTGAAGATTAAACAATTTTGCCTCCCAAAATTGTAATTAAGAGTCCGTTTTGATTGACTTGAGAAAAAAATATTTTTAAAAAATTCATTTCTATTTAAACATTTTTAACAAAAATCATTAAAAATACATTAGAAAAGCTATTTTGAGTGGTTGTAAAATTTTCCAATTTTTTTCAAAATAACTTATTTTTTAATTAAACACTTGAAAATGCATTCCTAACCTACTCTATGCATCATTTCTTCAATTATATTGGAAAAAATTGATTAAAAGATAAATTCTGTTAAAAATGATTTTTTTCCCCCACTTTTTAAAACTTAAGAATTTATCTCATCGTCGAACAATTTTACAAAATTATCTTTATCTCTTCTTCTAGTGCTCTTCTTATCCGAAGTGACCAACTTCAACAAGACCATGCACTAGTTTCAACGAGTCCACACGAGTAGTTCCAACCATTTTCTTCTTCCTCTCTCTGTTCAGTTTGTATTGCAGAGCGAAAAATTACATTCTATCTATGCAAAACTTTTTTTAATAATTTCACTCGAATCTGATTTGGCTCATCATCGGGCGAACCCATTTTATCTTTGACATTTTTTATGTGTAATTCGGCTGACTGCTACTAGCCTCATGGGCTGTTATTTGTAATGACAGTTCGTCTTCTTCGTATGGTCTTCGAGATATCTCAATCTTCTGCACTTCTTTACAGGCATGGCTTCCACTTAGTACCCTCCATAAGGCTTTTCTCTAACTTCAAACCCAAAACCCAATCGTCCACGAACTTACCTAAACCTCCAAAACTATTGGACCTCATTTCTCCAAAGGGAAATTTCGCCAATGAAAATCGCCAAACCCATCTTCGCCTCATTCAGGACTTTTTACAAACAGATTCGGATCAATGTCGATCTCAGACCCTTTCCGACGGTTTTGATTCTCATTCAATTGTTCCATCCAAGGATTCCTCCTCTGTTCTTTATCAAGAACGTGAATCTGGTCATTGGGATCTGCAATTATTCGCAGGAAGATTTAAATTTGATGCGAACGATATATCCAGCGTTTTGAGTTTGTGCAGTTCTCAGCTCAATCTTCGTGGTGGAATTCAGTATCATTCTGTGGCGATACGAACTGGGTTTATTGCTAATGTGTATGTAGGAAGTTCGCTGGTGAGTTTATACGGGAAATGTGGGGAGCTGAGTAATGCATATCAGGTGTTTGAAGAAATGCCTGTGAGAAATGTTGTGTCATGGACAGCCATTATTTCTGGGTTTGCTGTGGAATGGCATGTTGATATGTGCTTGAAGCTTTTTCAACAGATGAAAAGAATGGCATTGCAACCCAATGAATTTACTTTTGCCACCATATTGAGCGCTTGCACTGGCAGTGGAGCCCTTGGATTAGGAAGAAGCCTCCACTGTCAAACATTCAAAATGGGCTTTGATTCTTATCTCCATGTTGCAAATGCTTTGATCTCAATGTACTGTAAATGTGGAGCTCTTAACTTTGCATTATACATATTTGAAGCCATGGAAGTCAAAGACATTGTTTCATGGAATTCCATGATTGCAGGTTATGCTCAGCATGGACTTTCTCTGCAAGCCATTGATCTTTATATAACAATGAGGAAGCAGAAGCAAGTGGAAGCCGATGCCATCACTTTCCTTGGTGTTCTGTCCTCATGTAGACATGCAGGGCTTGTGGAAGAGGGCAAATACTACTTCAATCTTATGGTCGAGCTCGGTGTGAAACCAGAATTGGATCATTATGCATGTGTTATCGATCTGCTTGGCCGAGCTGGACTACTAAAAGAGGCTCAAAACTTCATTGAGGAGATGCCCATATCTCCCAATTCAATTGTTTGGGGATCACTTCTCTCTGCTTGCAGGCTTCATGGGAATGTCTGGATAGGATTGAAGGCTGCAGAGAGTAGATTGTTGTTGCAACCCGATTGCGCATCGACACACTTGCAAATGGCTAATCTGTATGCAAAAGCAGGGTACTTGAATGATGCTGCAAGATTGAGGAAGATGATGAAAGACAAAGGGCTGAAGACTACACCTGGATACAGCTGGATTGAGATTCAGAATAAAGTTTACAGATTCAAAGCAGAAGATAAGTCAAACCCTGTAATGGTTGAGATTCTCGGTCTCATGGATGGCATAATGAATCACATGAGATTTATAGGATATTTTCATGAAGTGGAGGACGAAGTTGATGATATTTTCCTAGCAACATCCTGAAAGCTGAAACTTGTTTGTTTATTTCTTCCGAAGATAACTTGAAATGTAGGGTTGATTATGCCATGAAGGTTATTTATAGATGACTTATACAAATTTTGTCAATATAAGAATATTATTTTTTAAATGTCTCAGAAAAAATTGGTTATTCATCTTTAGACCTTAATAAAGTTTTGATTAAATAACAAGTTTAGGTTTATATCATTTTGGTCCGTAAACTTTAAGGAGTGTTTAATAAGTTTTAACTTTCAATTTTGTTAAGGACTTCATCTTTAGACTTTAAAAGGTGTAGAATCCGTCATTAAGCATTCAATTTTTATGTCTAATAGTTTTTTTTTTTTTTTTTTAATTTTTTTTAATTTTTATTTTTAAATATCATGCCTAATAACTTCTTGACTTGATATTTTCTAAAAATTTACAAATATGCAAGACAAGAAATTGAGAAAAATTATAGTTTCATTGGACATAAAATTTTAATGCGTGGGATTTGAGGTTAGTGAGAGGATATTATTATGAAACTTACCGGTGAAGATATCACCAAAAGTCTTCTTAACCTAAAAAGGTAAAAACTATTGTTGCTCCAACGACCAAAAATTACTTCTCTTGCTGTTGTCAAGAGCTTGGTAGGATGGGGTCTTCTGACGTTTGAAGTTTCGTAGGGGAGAGCTCCTTCCCACAAAAAGGTCAATTTCTTACCTTTGAAGCCGATGATGATAATTTTAATTAGATTTGATTTTGGTTTGTTTCACATGCTTCAGATGTGTTCGTATTTCGTCCTTTTTTTAAAAAAAAAAAATGTGTTGGATCTATTATTTCTTCGCTTGCATACTTCAGATTTGTTCTTACTTTGGTTTTGACTTTTCCAGATATGCTTTGTTCTTATTTTGCCTTCCTTTGAATGTGTTGGATCTTTTCCTAATTTGTTTTGGGTTGCATGTTTCAATCTGATTTGCTTTCGTGATTTTTTTACTTTTGAATATGTTCTTCTTGGTTTTGGTTTGCATTCTTTGGATTTATTCTTATTTTGCCTTCCCTCGAACGTGTTGGATTTTTTTGTTATTAATTTGGTTTTGGATTGCATGTTTCAGATCTGATATGCTTTTGTGATTCTTTTTTTATATTTCAGATTTGTTCTTCTTGCTTTGGTTTGCATTTTTTGGTTTTGTTCTTACTAGTCATCGTTTTTTAGGTCGATGATGAGAAATCTTTTTTCCAAATATATAATTATTTGATATTTTTGTCTACATAGATTTGTTTTTCACTAGTTACAACTGACTTTTCTTTCATGGAAAAAAGAATTGTTTTTAATTACATATGTTTCATTTTTTTTCTTTGCTAAATATTTTTTAAAAACTTATAAATTTGCCTCTTCATTGCTATTCTCTTTCTTTGTTAAACATGTGTATGTTTGCCAACTAAAACTTGTTTGATGATGTATTTATCGATTCATCTAATTTTGTATTTGAGGCCTCTTTAGTTTTAGAAATTTTTGTATTTTGTATTTTATGTAATATGTTTTGGTGTGATTGTAACTCACTTCTGCTTTTTGGATTTATTTCATTAGAATTGTTGGTGTATACTTATGTTTGTGTTATGATTATGGATGGGAAGGATCGGTGAGGTTGACTCTGTTCATAATTCTTTCATCCTTTTGCATGTTTTATTATTATGAGCAAATCACTCCTTTTGTATGATTTAGCCATCATCTTCGGCAGAGATAGAGCCACCGAGGGATGGCTACCACACCAGTCGAGATTGGAACAAAGCATGCAGTGGATGAGGAGCATGAGGATTTAAATAATCAGTCTCCAAATTTTGAAAATTTCTACATTTCGAATCCACCAGTGGTTAATTCACCTATGTCAGAAGACCAGCTTTCGACCACACCAAGCAGTAGAGCAGGTGGGAGTAGTGCATCGAGTAGGGGTAGGAGGGCTCAATCATCACTTGGAGACTACACTGTCGTGATACGAGAGGGTTCTTAGCTCACTGCACAATCTATTCAAGATATTGGACAATGACCTATTCTGAAAGATGAATTGGCAAGGCATAGTCGCATAGAATTGTATACTGAGTTGCAGTCAATCCATGGAGTATCCATGCAGGACGGCCTAGTGGTGGCACGATTATTACATGCAGATCATACATTATTGAGCCACTTCATGGACTTTTCCAGCCCAATAGAAGTATAATTATTGCATGGAGGTCCTTGGGCAACATCCAAATCAACAACCTTGACCCCACTTTATTGAACTATGGATTTGACAGTTCCACTTGTGAACCATTTGCTATAACTATCTTCTTTTGTATGGAGTACCCATGGCAAAAAATTGACAAAAAAGACCATTTGGGGATTTGACTTTGTATTTTGACATCTTTTTGAAAAAAAAAAGTTTTTTTTTACTCATTTGATGATGAAAATGATGTAAGCATGGGAAATTTTTTATGTACAATTATTCTTTTACCATCCTTTATTAAATTCTCACTTTTAAATTCAATAATCAACCTACCAAATTAATTGTTATACAACCCACAAAAAAAAAAAAAAAAAAACCTTTTTTTTAAGATACTTGGTTGGCCTTCACTAGGTCTTCATTGGGTACAATGGAAATGGATTGAAATTACCCGAGCGAACTTCATGGGATAGGAATCGGGTAAACGAATATGAGTGTTATTTGACTGGGTAAGAGGAGGGACACGGTGTGAGCCTGACCGGGGGTATGGGGGTATGGTGCGACCATTTGAATTTTTTTTTTTTTTAAAATTTCAAAAGAAGTTATATTGAAATATAAAAAAAAAAAGAAAAAAAATGGAACAACCTTTTTTTACGATATCCAGTTCGAGCTTCAATGAGTTACAATGGAAATAGGTTGAAATTATCTAGGCGGGCTTCATGAGATAGAAAATGGGGAACGAACGAGGAAGATGTTTGACTAGGTTTAGATGAGGGACAAGATATGGGCCGGTCGGGGTATGGAGGTATGGAGCGACCCGGCCAGGCCGTGTGCTAGGACATGGCCTAGTCGGGGGTCGATAAAGGTAACCCCGGCCCGATCGAGGGTATGGGAGTATGAAGTGTATGCTTATGTTTTTGGACCTAGTGTTGTACCCGACGGTGTACGATTAGGTAAAGTTGTTGTTGTTGTTGTTCTTTTTAAATAGTTTTATTTTTTATTTTACTTTTTTCTTAAACTACACTAATACGTTTTCTTATAAAATTGTAGGAAAATGCCTCTCGTTTTGGATTGTTTCGACGACGTTTGAATAAAGGGAAAAATATTACGATGGAGGAGAGTTGCAGGGGGTTTGACTAGAGATTGGAACGAAGTATAATGGAATTCATGACGAAAGTTTATAGGATTAGCGGTAGAAAATTCAATTGAGTATAATCTTGTTATAAGATGTATACTTCAATTGAGGTCAAAACCTCTACATTGTATTTGAAATGATAAAAAGATCAAAACACATTTCTTCACATGAGAAGAGGTCTCAAATAATACCTCTTTACGTATCTATGCTTCCAAAGTTGTTCAAGTAATCAAGAGTTTCATCCAAACAATCAATTATCCGACGAATTGAAGAAATATTCCTTCAACATTTAGGAAACTAAATGACATGCAAGATGGAGTCAAGACAGTCCATTGTCCCCTACATATTTAACCTACACTTAACTCCGTTGCCTAGTAATTATAGGTAGAAAGAAAATTTTACGTTTTTTTTAAAATATATTGGTTGTCGTTGATTTTGGCTCAATAATATCCAGTGACTAGCTCAGTTGGAATATCATAATAAACTTCCATGACCTAATCCTTATTTTGCATGAACCCGATCGATGAACTGGTGCTTGCCATGCATGAACCCAATCGAAACTTAGTGTAATTTTATATGTTTTACTTGACTCAGCCGGGAATTGGCACCTACATGCACGAATCTGACCGGGAATTGTGTGCATTTTGTATGTTTTTCATGAACCCGACCGAGAATTAGCACCTACATGCATGAATTTGGCCAAGAATTGTGTGCATTTTGTATGTTTTGGATGAACCTGGTCGGGAATTATGTGCATTTTATATGTTTTACACGAACCCAACCGATAATGGTGTGCATTTTGTATGTTTTGCATGAACCTGACTGGGAATTGATACCTACATTCATGAACTCGATCGAGAATTATGTGCATGTTGTATGTTTTGCATGAACCTGGCTAGGAATTGGCACCTACATGCATGAACCTAGCCTGGAATTGAGTGTACTTTGCATGTTTTACATAACACAAACTTCTTAACAAAAAAACCATATTAAGCCAACTATAGAGTTTCATCACTTGAACCATTAGTTACATAAAAGTTTATAAACTTCTAAAACAATGCTCTATTTGCCCAAATCTAAATGTCATATTGTCTACGAAAATATGTCATCCTATCTTGTGTTACGGTGTCCATTTTGGACCCAGTTACATCCTATTCGAAAAATTTACACGTTAACATACCACAATTACCACTCTCATATTGCTGAGGCACAAAATCATCTCGGCGTAGACTCCATCTATCCACTAGAAGATTATTAGACTCCATTATTGCACCAACAAAGAGAAAACAAGGAAAATTTTCACACATTGATCTCATTTCACATTCCAAGTCTGCATTCGAATGTAATCCAATCAATGAATCAAACACGATTAATTCTCTAACCTGGAAGTCCGCATAAATATGTCGAGAATAGCCTAGACTCGCAGTTTGTAAATGTTATTAACATATTCTATTTATCAATAAAAATGTTGTTGAGTTTTTTTATTCAATAAATTACTATTGATATTGCATCCTTCCATGAAAATCCAATAAAAAAATCCATGACATAAGTAGGATCAAGTTATAGTATATAGCCTAAATGGTCTATAAATATATGGATGAAATTGTAGATGCGGCCCATTTTGTATGCTGATACAAATGATGTGATCCACAAATCATTCTTGTAGAGACATGTGAGTGGAGGCATCCTATGCAATGAGTTTGCATAAGACTGGACCTCGAAATAGTCACTTTTCTTTATAGTGGTCGTTTATTGTTAAAACTAACTATTTTAAACTAAAATAACTTAGGGTGACTTGATCTTAATCTTGAGCTAAATATGAACTCTTGTTTATTCGGAATTATCCTTTGATCGGCATAGGTGAGAGTAGTCCAACAACATTGCTCAATAAGCCTCCCATTTTGGGGATAAGATCGGATAGATAGTTGGGGACATAGCTATGCAAGAGGAATTCACTCCTACCCAACGTAGGGTTAGCAGATAGGTTGTTCTCTTAAGTGCTAATGTCTATTCTTGAACAACGAGGCCCACCATCTCTTGGTAGAGAGGGACATGATTTATAAGTTGTATTATAAATCAATGGTCAATAGAGGGTCAGTGGGAGCTTAAGGAGCAAGATGTATTTACAAGAGTAAAACGGTAATTTTGACCTAGTTGTAAATATGAATGACCTGTGAAAGATCGACTTACTGATTATGGTTAAAATGGACAAAAATATATCTACAGTGAGGAGAGTGCAACTATTGAGTTATAGTAGTATGTCTTAATAGTTAACGAATAGTAATTAATTTGGTTTAAAGAGTTCAACCAATTAATTACAAATCGTTAGAGCTCATGATTTGTAGTTGGATTAATGAATTGAGTATTTTAGAGGAGATTTGAAATTAGGGTTATGAATTTGAAATGTTCAAATTCAATTTAGGGTTTCAGTTAATTGTATTCGATACAATTGAAATGTTTAATTTTATCAAAATTAAACGAATTTGGAGAATCAATTAATATTTAAATTATGATTTAAATGTTAATTACATGAAATTGATTTGATTATAGTAGAATTGGTGTTTTATTAATTTAATATTAAGATAGTAAATTAATTAAATTAGTTTTATTAATTAATTGAATTAATTATAAAAACTAAAATTTAAATAAATAAGTTATTTAAATACAAAAATTATTTTAATCAATTTGATTGATTAAATTAAAATAACATTAAAATAGTCATAGTGGATTTTTCCAAAATTTGAAAAATCCACTAGGTTGATTAAGGAGCTTAATCACCCAGTTCCACTTTGATTTCAATAAATTTCTGAATCAGGTGCTGGCTGCCATGTACTCCATCTCCATGCATGTATTTGAGCATATAAATTGAAGCTCAATGTTGAGAAATCAACATGCATGCTGAGACTTACACCAAAAGGCTGCTGAAATAGAAACCCATCTATCCTCTCTTAAATTCACCTAAATTCAGCTCAATTCGAGTGTTTCCACCACACAATCCTCACTTGAGATTAGTAGAGAAGATCTTGGTGGTGGCCTACTAGAAGGTTCAAGCTCAAATTCGTGGATTTCTTTTTGAATTAGTGGAGTGTTCATCAAAGGTATTGTATAACTCAAGCTCATTTATAATATAGTTATGAGTAGCATGTTTTAAACTCAAATTAATTTTAGTTAGAGTGCTTATTGATTCTAATTTCTTCTGTTGTATATTATCTAACTCTATCAAAACAAGCACCTAGTGAATCCCAGAAAGATTGAAAGGCATGTTGTAACGACCCGACCCCTAGGACTTAGGTTAGGCCGTTACTAAAATGAATGCATGCATAGAATTTAAGACGATGCTCAGTTATGTTGAAATAAATGTTAAATAGACAAGAGAAGTTCAAAAGCCATTTATTAAATGCAATTGTTAAAACAATAATAGGATACCCATAATTCGTAAAGGCTATTAAATGTATATAAAAGAAACAATCCTTGATAATAAGTTCCAAATAGTAAACCTAAACATTAAGGGAAAAATAAGGACTCTAAATTTCATGATGCGGAAGCGTAAAAACTAGTCCCAGTGGCACGATCACAAATTCCGCTGCGCCATCGCTGGTGCATCTCTACCCTCACCTGAAAACATCAACATAAAACAAAGAATGAGTATGAAATACTCAATAAGTAACCCTACCACTAGGGTCAGGCTAGACATCTATGTCCTCTAGATGCCTATTTCTAGTGGAACATATAAACTGCTCTAGGCCTCATGGGATACATATATACATGAAAAACTTATTTCCATCCTACTGTAGTTGAGTATGTCCACTACCTCTAGTAAGTCCCGTAGGACCCACAACCTCTGGTGAATCCCGAAGGAAACACAATCTCTTACATACGCATGGTTATGCATACACCTCTTTCGTATAAACATAAACCCACTTAATGTGTACCTCTTTCGTACACATGGTTACGTATACACCTCTTTCGTATATACACAACCCACTGAAGGTGTACCTCTTTCGTACACCTAGTTAAGTATATACCTCTTTTGTATACACCTAACCTACTAAGTATGTACCTCTTTCGTACATCTAATTATGTATACACCTATTTCGTATACACATAATCCACTGAGCATGTACCTCTTTCGTACACCCCAGACTCTCTCTATAAATGTAGGGGTGGTACCTCTTTCGTACACATGGTTAGGCATACACCTCTTTCGTATACACAAAACCCACTGAGTACGTACCTCTTTCGTACACCCCAGTGCCCTCTAGGTATGTATCACTTTCATATACACCAGCCCTAGTACATCTCTTTCATGTACTAGCACCTTTGGACGTGCATTACTTTCATGCAGTCACATAGTCTAGAAAGGAAAAGGGGGTTTTATCTAACTTCATATTACATATAACATTCACCTAATCATAAATCCTCTAAAATCTCCTCTTCGTCAACCTCATGTTAATTAACCTCAACATACATATTTAATCTAGTTTTAAATGAATCAACTGTAGCACATCACTTTCATGCACTAAATCATGTAAACAATGTAGTCTTCGGGATTTCGTAATATATATCATACAATCTACCCATTCTCATAATAAATCGCATAACTATATAAATCCACAAATGTCTAATGCTCATCTAGCTTTAAGGCACTCTAATAGGAGTGCTACTTAACTCAAAATTTAAGGGTCATGCTCAATCATCATTTACTATAACTCATAAAATTCCAAATTGAGCTAAAAAATAATGATATTCTGATATATTACCACATGCTCATATGTCCTTCATAAGCAGCCCATTCAATCTCAAAACAATCAAAATTAATCAAAGAAAAACTACTATAGGATACTCAATGTTAAATCTACAGTGTATCGCCTGGCACAAAAGTGATTCCAATAGTAAGATTACTTACCTTAGAGTTTGAGCTCAAACGAAACAAATTTATCTCCTTCCTTGCTTAAAAGAATTTTGAATCGAACCCTAAGTGAAAATCAAAATTAAACTCCAATACTAAGAATATAACCCAAATAAAAAATCCACATCAATACCTCCAAAACACTTACTCGAAGTGTTTGCTCAAGTCGAACTACAATCAAGTTTCAGACACGAAATTGACTGTAGATACACGCCAAAACGAAGGGTGTTAAGAACCCAATTAAACTCACCAATTGCTCACAATCCTTGCTTGACGGCGACTCGAAACGACCCAATCTCCAATCCAAACTTCGATCACACTGAATCGTCAACCAAAAATATCGAAACTTAATACGCATCCAAGATATCCAAAACCCATCGTAAAAAAAAATGAACGAATAACTTACCACTAACTCTAATGTTCTGGCACTATAGATGACTAGGAACTTGGCGACTTCAAAACTCAAGGTTGGGCGTCGATGGATTCAACGATGGCTGGGGCTCGAGTTCGTTGTCGCCGTTCATCTAAGGCAGCGGCGAACCCGGCACGAAGCAGAAACGAGCAGCACCCCAACAGCGACGACAAGCGGACTGGGGCTTGTACGTGTGACTCCAGACCGTCGACGCGAGGAAAGAGGCGAACGCAACTAAACCCTGGGGTGGGGGTCATTCGGCGGCAGGCGGCGACGATTGTGTCACGATCGGTTAGGGTTTTTTCTCAAGGGAGGGGGGACACGGTAAGGAGATAAGAACGAGGAGGAGGGTTTTTTTTCTATATAAAAATAAAAAAATAATAAGTTAATAATAAAACTTTAAAACTTAAAAAAAAGAAATAAATTAAATATTATTTTAATTACTTTCCTTATTCACACATTATTTTATTTTTAACTTCCTTTTTCTTTCCCAAAAAGTGAGATTAGATTCTCCTGCCTAAAATTCCTAAATTTGAATAAATTTTTGTAAGGTCAAAAAATTAAATTCTTTCGGCATTTACCACTTGCACTCCAAAATTCAAAAATGCTCTCCACTAGTCAAATTACGGAAACTATATAACAAGTGAAAAAAATTTGGTGTGTGTTACACATGTTCACAACATCAATGTGCTCCAAAGGTATTCGTCGGGGCATGACCCCTTTGACGTACTTCATTATTTATTTTTAAATGGAATATTCATTAAAACAAAATAATTAAATTGTCTGAAAGGCATGGGGAAACCTGTAAAGGGACTATAGCTTTGTTTCTGTTTTGTTTTCCATCTGTATTTTCCTTATTATGCCTATTAATTTATCTTTCAATCCTTGTTGATGAATCATTTAATTGTATTTACAAAAAATATTTTCTTTGTTCAACTCGTTACAAAAATCTATTACAATATCTATAATTGTAATTTTCAAAATCCATTGTTCTTTTCCTCATTCTACCAAATCATAGCAAATCAATAAAAATACAATAATTGTAAATTTCAACTGCATCATCGTTCTCAAACTCAAGGGATGAAGATAGAGAGAACAATAGAGTCCAACTTATATGTCTTCATTACTCTCATTGTCATTTAAATACCTTAGCTCTAAATTACTACAAAAACAGTGCTTCATTTTTTATGTTTTTTTAAATGTTCTCAAGTGTCACTTTTCTTGACATTTGACTCTTGAACATTTTTTAAAAACTTGTCAATGAATCCAAGTGCAAGAATATGACAATATGTTTCTCGAACTAGGAAAAAAAAGTCAAGACAGTTGACACTCTGACAATGTTTGTGAAATATCAAGAATATTGGCATTCTTAAAAAATAAAAAAAAAAGCCAAGAAAAGTTTTCATTACTTGATATTGGGCGTGCTGTTACGTGGACTATCCCGTGGATATTCTTTCGAAGCCGTTACGACCTTGGGTTATAGCATTGTGATGCTGCCCTATTTTGCAGAAAATAGGTGCATTCTGTCTTCAAGCATCGAGCTAGCGTCAGGCTTAGTGTTGTGAGGAGTGTTGCGACGCTGCAAGCATTACTGAAGTGTGTTGAGTTGTTCCTCTTGAAGGGAAAAGCAGTAATTCATCCTAGATCTTTTTGTTAAGTGATCTTTTGGTGTCATTTGGCTCAAATGAGCTCCAAATCCTCCGAAATAGCTTCGTTTGAGTCGGGATTAGAATTTTAGCAGCAGACTGGAGAAACTTACCCTTTGCCACGAGTCTAGCCTTAAAGGTTTGTACCTTTCCATCTACACCTCTCTTTCGATTATAGATCCATTTATACCCAATAGGTCTTACCCCATCAGGTGGATCAACAAGCTCCCAGACGTTATTGAAGTACATAGACTCCATTTCCTGGTTCATGGCCTTAACCCATTTATCTTTGTCAACATCCTCTATTGCTTTCTTAAAAGACAAAGGATCCTCGACCCCATCATTCGTAATGACGTTTTGGGCTTCAGTCAAATCCGTGTAGCGATCCGGTGGGTTCATAACCCTTCCACTACGTCGAGGCAGTCTCAACTCTTGAGTTGGTTGACTAAACGTCCCGACCTTAACAACTCTTGTTGATCTGTCGGCCTGTTCAACAACTTTTGTTGAACCCTTAGCAATCTTAGTATCACTAGAGATCTCACGTAAAACGAGCTTACTTCGTGGCTTATGATCCCTCATGTGATCTTCTTCCAAGACGATAGCATTAGTGGAAGCAAACACTTTGTTCTCACTTGGATCATAGAAGTATCCTCCATTCGTTTCCTTGGGGTAGCCTACAAAGAGGCAAACCTTCGAAGGCGGTTCCAACTTCTTTGGGTTAGTCGCTAGCACATGTGCCGGACAGCCCCAAATCCTGAAGTGACGTAAACTACCTCTATGGCCTCTTCATAACTCAAAAGATGTTTTAGAAACACTCTTCAGGGAACGTTGTTTAGGATATAACATGTAGTCTGCACTGCATAACCCCAAAACGAGTTTGAAAGATGAGCATAACTCATCATAGACCGAACCATGTCCAACAAGATTTTTTTCTCCTTTTTGATACACCATTCTGCTGAAGTGTACCAGGGGCCGAGAGTTAGGATGCAATCCCATGTTCTATCATATAGTTCTAGAATTGGAGGTCCATATACTCTCCACTACGATCAAATAGTAGTGTTTTTATCTTCTTACGTAACAAGTTTTCAACTTTAACCTTATACTTCTTGAACATGTCAAGGGCTTCAGACTTACGTTGCACTAGGAAAAGATACCCAAACCTTGAATAATCATCTATGAAAGAGATGAAATATTCATACCCACCTCAAGCTCTAACATTCATTAGATCACAGAGGTCTGAATGTAAAAGCTTCAAGGCTTCCTTGACTCTGTAACCTTTTCCAGTAAAAGGTCGTTTGGTCATCTTGCCTTCGAGGCATGATTCACATACCGACAAGGAGTTTTATTCTAAACTCTTTAGAAGTCCACTTTGCACCAACTTCTAAATCCTATTGAGGTTTATGTGATCTAACCTAAGATGTCAAATATGGACGTTTTTCTTTGGAGAAACTTTTGGTCTTTTAACTGTTGTTGCCCTATTGAACATTTCAGTGTTTAACAAGGCTTTTATGACTAACGACCTTAGTACATATAAGTTATTTTCCATTGAACCATAACCTATCTCCATTCCATTCTTGAAAATAAACACTTTATTCCAAGAAAAGAAGACAGTGTAGCCTTGTTCAATGAGACAAAAAGCCGAGATTAAGTTCCTCTTAATATTAGAAACTACAAAAAATTATCCAATAACAAATAACGTTTCTTGTCAGTAAATAACATCAGCCTGCCTACAGCAACAGCTGAGACAACCTCACCAGTACCGACTCGAAGAGTCATCTCTCTCTGTGGCAATGTTTTCCAAGAACTGAATCCTTGGTAAGAAGAACTGACATGATTGGTAGCACCTGAATCGAAGATCCAGGCAGAATCGTCATTCCCTACCAGACATGTCTCCAAGACCAATAAATCATATTTACTGTCATGTCTCCTCTTTTGAAGAGTAGTGGGATCGAGGTCGTTTGCCACGAAATTCATTTCACATGATTCTTTCCACTGTAAGTAATCGGTCATTTTTAAAAGCTTTAAACGGATATACTAACGAGTTGCTGAAAAGAAAAAAACATTGACCTATGTTAGGTTTTAAGCAAATACCCATTGTAAAACAAACAACATCCAATAAGGTTTTAGCAAAACTAACATAAACCCCATGTGACATCTAGTTTTGCAATGACGCTTCAAAGGTTTAAGACAAAAAACCGCCAAAAGGAGGTCAGTTATCTATCCTCTGAATTGAGAAGTTCTCAACCAGTCATTAATACTAGAACAACTCTTGTTCCTATAACGACAAACCATCATTGATTTGGCCAAGAGATCATTAACTTACTTAACAATCTCCCGTAAGTGTGACCCGCCATTTTAAGCTCTAAAGGTCCTTCCCAAAAGGCCAATCCAAAGGGGAAAAAATCCGATTGGGGCAAAACCTAAAGCGACCCTATCCATTTCTGGAGTTCACCTTAATATTGACCAACTGCACAAAACCCATCCGAAGGGGGACGCTCCGAAGGCGACACGAGGACGTACAGAATGATCTCACGGTGTGAACCAATGACAGAGACCATAGGACGTGTTGACACACACCCTTCACCCACTTACTATAAACACTCTCTCCGTCCACCTTGATGTTGACTCGTGCAAACACCATCCAAAGGGGGATGCATCCTGGGCACCACGAGGCCAAGCATGAATCTCACAGCGTGAACATACAGGGAGAAACGTGAGTGGAATCATAGATATATCTGATATGCCTCTTCCTCCCACTGTGTATTTTATAACCTAGGGTTTAGCTTACTTAGAAAAAAAAACAGCTAAGGATTTTAACTAAGTGACTTTTAGGTTTCCCCAAGAGTAACTTTTACCTTGGATAATGGAACAACTTTTGATCATCATCCATTAAACTCTTTAACGGAATCTTTGACCAAATCGCCGCATGCTTGTTAAAAATCTATCTAATTCACCTTTCCAGATAAATTCCCAGGTAGGGGTGTTACGTTTCCGTCAACTTACGAACCCTAGCCTAGCCAGAACCTGCCTTAGACAAAAGGTCCCTTATAGATAGGTTTACAACAAATTTAATCTTTTATTCAACCAATTTAATCCTATTAAACCGATTTTAAAAGATTAATCTAGGTTACTAAACTCTTTAGAACCATTTGAACTTAGGTCTATCTCAATCCAATTTTAAAACCCTTTTAAAAAACTTGAGTTCACCCTAAGTCCGCATGCAACTCTGAATTATTGATTTTAGGTCTAATTTCCTTTATAACACTTATAAACGGAAACAACCACCACAATGCGAAGCTAACACATGCAAGACATTCATAACACTTATAAACAACCTAAGTATCATGCTCAATGCATTGTCCATTCATTGCTACTTCTTTTATATAACACTTATACAAAACAGCAATGAAACAAGCAAAACATGCTTTCATTCACCCTTATACCTGTCTCTTATACACATCTAGATGTGTATAAGAGACAGAGCTAACACATGCAAGACATTCATAACACTTATAAACAACCTAAGTGTCATGCTCAATGCATTGTCCATTCATTGCTACTTCTTTTATATAACACTTATACAAAACTGCAATGAAACAAGCAAAACATGCTTCCATTCACCCTTAAACTATAACATTTATAATAAAAGGATGATTCATGAAAATGCTCACTGCATGCAAAATATAACTCTTATATTTCATGATGCATGTGCATGCTTTCAAGTAATTTCTTTATGCTCGATTATAACAATTATAATACATGATGCATGATTAATTGCACAACCTAAGGTGGGTTTTAACTATATGACAAATACTTTGACATATAAGTACCATACATCACATGTATAAGCAATAAAAGTTGATGAACCGGGTAAAATTGCCTTCAACATAAAAGAAAAGCTAACTATTACAAAGGCAAGGAGTCTCTGGTTCAAACAGGCGAACCGGGTCTTGAACCGCTCGGAAAGCATCGCTTCTCCAACCATCGTCTACTAAGCACCCCGCGATCGTCTACACGATAAAACAAACTCTTTGCTCTACCGTTTACCAACGCTCCCAGAGCTAAACGATCGTTCAGAAAAATCTAAGCGATCGTTTAGCTATTACTATACTATCGTGTACTTTTACTAAGCGATAAAGCCTGAAGCACACGATCGCTTAGCGCGCACCGCAGAACGCTTGTCTTCCGCGATCATCTAAGCGACAACGATACCGTGAAGCACCATTGCCTAAGCGATCACTTAGGTAGCGCCTTTGTATCACATACGTGCGATCGCATGGGTAGTAACTAAGCGATGAAGCTTGATAACTACACAATCGTTTAGCGTATTCCTTCTACTAAACGACGAGCATCGCATGCTCCCTTTACGATCGCCTACCTCCAGCGCCTACGCGATTGTGCAAACAATGCCACGCGATATGGTAAACGATTTACCCCATCGCTCTTAACATTAGCTAAACGATTGTTTAGAAAATACTACACGATCGTCTAAAAAAACTACTAAACGATTGCTTAGTTAAATCCCAACGATCATTTATCTAAGGCTACACGATCCAACCAACACTTGGTCTTCTTCTTCGTTGAGAACTGCATCGCCATGCGCTGAAGCTTCATCACGAAGAACTCGATAAACTCAAACGTTTTGAATTACAAACTCGAATGCGATGTTAATTTCGCCCAAAAACACAGGGGCCTTTACAATAACACTTTGTAATACCGAAAGCTTTAACAAAAAGGCAATTTAAATCCGAAACGTTCATCATATTCATCCACAAATGCAGAAAACGGTTAACCACAAATGCAGAAACCCACCGCGACTGAAAAATGCGTTCAATTCAAATCTGTAATTTAGAATATCAGAGAACCTGACTCTGATACCAATTAAAGGAAATCTTATCTGAGATTTCCATGAGCAACGAAACAAGATTATTCCAAATTACAATCATCAATGAACATATATTTACAGTCGACCTAAAACAAGCGGTTATACAATTTAAATGCAGAAATTATAGAAATTAGAAGTCTAGGTTATTTAATAACAATTATAAAATAAATTATAACAATTATAACCCTAGAGCATTCATCTATAACATGCTTCCTTCAATCAAACATGCTTTAATATAACACTTATATTAAAACCAAGCATGCATAGTATATATTTTAATACTTATAAGATATAACAAATNCTTATATTAAAACCAAGCATGCATAGTATATATTTTAATACTTATAAGATATAACAAATGCATGTCACATGCTTTTCCTATGATGGGGTTTTAAAACTATATGGCATACTATATGCACACATAATCAAACAACATTATACATCACATGCATAATAGGTAAACAACACTAAAAGGGACCGATTTTGGCATTAAAAACAAATAAATAACTAATTTATTACATAAATCAACAACTAGCTTCCCGGAACCGGCTTCAAACACTTTGAACCATCTGGAACCACTCAGAAACCACTCGAACTGACCCAAAAACTCCAAAAACCAAGTTAAACCGGTTAAACCAGCTCAACTAGGTCAAACGGACCAGTCCAGACCGTCTGGACCGGTTGGTCAACATGCAGTGGCACAGTCGACGGAACCGGGTTAGTCGCGGAACGGGCCGAAAACTTCATCGACAACTGGCACGCGCAGGCTACTCCGAACCGGGTTGGATTCGGGCTGGCAGGTCCGGTCTGGGAGCTTCTCTCGGGTCTAGAGGCTAATTCTGGGTCTTTGAGAAAATTTTCTCCAATTTGGCTGCTGTCCTCTCTCCCGAAATCAAGAAATTACAGCCTAATTTCAACTTTAATGACTCCAACAAATTTATAGACCCTTTTTCAAACATTAATGCTCATAAACATATTAAGTCCACTTTAGCTCAAATTTCATTCAACACTTGAATAGAAAGGAAAAAACCGCCCACCAAAAGCAATTGAGCGTAATTAAAACATGTTCTGATACCACATGATGGAACACGAGACATATGCAGTGGAATTAGGATCTAATTACACTCTAATTGCTTTTAATTATAAGGAAACTAACATGCAAAATGAAGGAAAAATAGTAAATTAACTTACATTTAAAGCTCCCGAAAACCGCTTTTCCTTGCTGAATCTTGACCCGAACTCTTTCAGACCACTACTAGAGTTGACTTACTATCCTTTGGACTCAGAACCGGGTTGTGGGACCCAATGGATGAAGAAAATCGAGAGAGAGAAAAGAGATGGAAAAAAATGAATTTGGGTTTTGGGTTTTTAATTTTTCAGCCCATTTATGAAAACTAATTTTTGCAAAAAATGGCAAAAGTCTTTATCCAAAATTGAAAGCTCAATTTATAGAAAAAAGTCATGCAACAATTACATGAAACAAATCCATAAAAATCCAACACCTAGAATCTTCGCCCAGCCAATCGTTTAGTAAAATCCGTATTACTTGACGATTACGTGAGTTCCTTTTGCGCGAAGGAGATAAACTCAAAACCTTTTTACGATAACTTTTTGTAAACTTCTTTATTAAAATAGAAACCACATTTTCTTTTTAAACCTCTCACGATTACCATGAATCTAATAACTACCCATCACTATTGGTTTTTAAAAAGAAAAAATTTAATTATCC
>NC_052351.1:34627489-34630373 GCF_009727055.1 Benincasa hispida | reverse complement strand
CAATAATTAATATTATTATAAACATAAATGATAACCAACTTATCATACCATATTTATAACCTATAGTTTTAATATTTCATCTCATGAAACATATAAACCATAGTTTTTTTTTTTTTTTCTATTCCATTGTATTTAATGTAAATCTCATTTACATCAATCCCCCACTAGATATATCCCATTCATCAAACCGATTATATCATATATAATCAAAATACCTCTCGTCAATTTGAACATTTCAAATCAACACCAAGAACTGATCCTCAACTGAATCCATTGGGCTACCAAGGGGACCTCATGGACCTGTAGCTCGAAGCTCCAACGGTACGTGAATAACTGACTAAACTTTTTAGTCATGGGATCCACCATCCGTTAATTGCCAGACACTCCATTAAAGACTGATAGCTGAACTCTCCTTACCACAGATATATTATGTGTTCATCTTAACCAATAAGCAATGTGACAACCCTTCACAGATCGCTCGTAAGTACAATTGGGCCAGTAACCGTTATGCACCTGTAATTACATCTGTCTCCTTAAGTACCACTGATCCCTCTAATGAACATAAGTCATAGTCCTACTATGACTGAGTCTTCTCTTCCAAAGAGAAGTTGTAGCCACTATGTTCAAGCCCCGGAATCAGCCCTTAAGGGAGCAATCTCTCTACTTATTCATGCTTCGGGAAAGGAGTGAATTTCATCTTGTGGATTGAGCTCCCAACTCCCAGATCAGACAAGTCCCTAAAAAGGTAGACATGTTAAGTTGGTAATATTGTCATTCTCACCCATACTAATCAAATGACCGCCCTCAAAGGCAGAAGTTCCCAAAACACTCAGGATTTAGGTCGTATCACCTATGATCGTTTAGGTGAGATGCAAGTCTCTAGTATCAACGGCGTTATATACAGAGTCTAGTCATCTCGTGATCCAAATCTTATACAAACTCTTTGTATAGGACACCACTGCTCGCACGTCTCCACATGAATGGTCAAGATCTACCATCTGTAGTAGTTTACAACACTTGAAAACTTCTACAAAGCGGGCCGTATCCGTAGTGTCACAAGGATCAGGTATCCCACCTTAATCCTTATACTACATACCTATTTAGGTTATCACTTAAGGCATGATCCACTTGTATATCACATATACATGTTTAAGTTCACATAAGATAACCAAGGAGTTTTGTTTATTGGATATGAGTAAATGTCAGAATTAAATAACACTTATTTTATTCATTGAACAATGTGTATCTTTACAAAACAACAAGACTCCAGGAAAATTAGGACACCAATCCCAACAAGGGGATACTTACAAATGGTTTTCTCTATAAAAAAAAAAAGAAAAAAAGAAAAAAAAAAGGGGGATACTTACAAATTAATTGGCTTGTACATTTAGTTAAACACAAATTGACAATTTACTATCACTCTAACTTATATTTTCAACCATATGATGTCAATAACCATATTTGGCATATCAGAGCTCATACACTTCAACAAATAGTCAAAAGTACAGTGATTTATACCTTACTTCATTTCAGTCTTCCTATAAGTGAGTTCATAGATAACAATTATTGGATGCAAAATTCCAGAGGGGAAAATTGATACGACACTAGCTGCAATAGCAAAAGATCCTTTAAGTCAACAGAAGAAAGCAAAGCATCCATGTATATGATTTTTATTTTCAAAAAGGAAAAAAATGACTAAACATTATACATAATTAGGCTCCTAAGATCTATAACCAATGAGATGTGAAAATATAATGAGTTTGGAAAAAATGAAAACGAAAATAGAAGAAAATTTATTATACTCTTAGATCTGCTTCAACGACGTAGGAATGGAGCTTAAATGTCACTTTTCAATGGAGCTTGAAGTGTTCAACTCTTTTAATTTGTTTGGTGCTTTTGAACAAGCCGACAACTTGAGCACTGCCAACACTGAAAGGAAGATTTCTGTCGAACAGTTTGAGATTAAGAGCGTAGCTAGAATCTTCTCTATCGACCTCAAGAGTGTCTTTTCTTTTTGATCGTAATCGGATGAGACGACAACATTTAGACAAAGCGAGAGGAGAAGGGAGGAGAAACCCTATGGGAACGAAGAACGAAAGAAGAAATGGAAATGGGATTTGAAATAAGGCGAATGGAAAAAGGATTTTCATAGAGTAGTTTGATTTTAGGGTTAGAAAGAGATGGGGCTTTGAGGGTTAAGGTGAGAGCGCAAGCAGCAATGGAAGTAAGCAGCGGAGGCACTTCATGCGGGAGCAAGTAGCTAGGTTTCGATTGAGAGAGGGAGAAGGTGCAGTAAAATTAAACCTAAATAAAACTTATTTAATAACTCTTGACATTTTTAAAATTTCAAATATTGTCAATGTGAAAAATCCAAAAAAGTCTCTCAACTTCCACCTTTTGACACTTTTCTTTAAGATTACTTATTACTTGACATTTTTTTATAATAAAAATGTCAAGTAGTTAACGTTGTAAACATGGTTTTTCTAGTAGTGCTAAGTCTAACACAAATATTTTCACCCCTCACAGTTCTAGTTTTGATATTTCAGTTCTGTAATCAAGTTAAACTCTCTTCGGCTGAATATGATGACATCTCTCCTAGGCTCCTCCACATCTCGAAGATTATGTTTGTGCCAAAGGAAGGACCAAAACATATTTGTCTAAATATGGCTAATTGTGTCGGAGTTAGTTTTTTTCTTAATTTTAGGGATGACTTTTCCTATATGGGAACAACATAAAAGGGCATGAAAATGATAATTAGGATGAATCTTCGTTTCCAATTCCATTATAACCTACATTTTTCATCAAATAGATAAATTAAAAGTCAATACAACACAAAACATTGAGTTAGGTTATCCAAAAAAAAAAACAATAGCTTACATACACT
>NC_052351.1:34544248-34627474 GCF_009727055.1 Benincasa hispida | reverse complement strand
AATATCTCAAGTAGCTCGATCGGGCTTTATATCTCAGTCGTCTGGTCCTGTCCGTATCATATCCCAATCCCCACCCAGTTGGCCACTTGATCAATATCTCAAGTAGCCCGGTTGGGCTTCATCAAATTAAGAGGCCTCAAAATTAGCAAATTAGAATTTAAAGAAAAAAAAAGTTTGTAATGTACAAATCAACTCATAGATTATCTACAGGCCTCAAAATCATTCTAAAATACAATTTTTTTTTCACAGAAAGTCCAAAAATTTACGAAACCCTTGAAAATAAAACCCTAAACTTATTATAAGAAAAATTCAAAACCAAAACCCTCATAAAATGTGTGAAAATACTTCCTTGAGGAAGATGAACATGAAGAAATTCAAAATTGAAGGGATCGAATCCCGAGCGAAAGCGTGTGAATGTCTTGCATTTCAATTTTTTGGTATATATGAAACAAAATAGAATCAAAACAGAGGATAAATCTTGTTTATACATTCAACATGCCTTTAATAAGAAGAAAAGAGAAGAAGAACATTTTCTTACCTTTGTAGATCCCTTTGTCTTCACGAAAATCCCAAGCTTTTTCTCTACAACGTATCTCCAACGAACAATAAACACCACCGTAAGAGAGATCTCGATATTTTCTTGGAATTCAAGAGTAGAAGAGTGGTCTCTAACCCTTGGAGGAGGAATGGTGGAGAAGAGAAAATTAATCCTTATTTTTAATTTGAGCAAAATAAACAATTTATATGGAGAAGGGTTTTACCTATTCTCCAAGTATTTTCATATTTGCCCTTAGGGCTTAATTAATCAAATAACATTTATTTGATTAATTAGCAAACCTAATAAATAACTATATATATTAAATCAAATTTAATGTATATAGTTAATTAATTAAATAAACATCATATGTTTATTTGCCTCCACCTCCCAAAATTAACTAATTCTTTATGAATTCGATTCATAAAAATTCATTATTTGAATCCTATTCAAATATTTCTAATCAAATCTATAATTAACCATATCATTTAACCTCTTGTATTTCTTTTAGTGAGCTATCGAGGGGACCTTGTGGACCTACAGATTCGAAGCTCGAATAATATAAGATCAATTAATTAAACTCCTTTAATCCAATTAATCAATATTCATTAATTACAGAACACTCCATTACAAACCGATAGCTGCACTTTTCGCATTATAGATTTGTTTTTGTATCCACAGATATAACTAATCAACAGAGCGATGACCCTTCACAAATGCTCATAACTACAACAGGGTAAAAATATTGTTTACTGCTATAGTTACATCTAACTCCTTACGTACCACTGATTCCTCTAATGAACAAAAAGTTTATAGTCCAACTATAAACTTTTATTAAGGAAGCAAATTATCTACTTCCCAAGGATGAGAAGGAGTGGATCTCATCTTGTGTAGTTGTGTGTCTAATCAGACAAATCCCAAAAATGGTAGACTTATTGAGTCGGCTATCATGGTCACTTTCAGCCATACAGATCAAAGGATTGTCGTCATAAACAGGAGTTCACAACTCACCCAAGATTAAGGTCAAGTCTCCTATGATCATCCTAGTGAAATGTAAGTCTCTTCTAGTAACGATATTGTATAGAGAGTCTATTCATTTCGTGGTCCAGTCTTATACAAACTCTTTATATAGAATACCCCCGCTTGCATGTCTCTACATGAACAATTAGGATTAGATCATTTGTAGCACTTTATAACAATTGCAACATCTACGAAACGGGTCGTATTCGTATTGTCACCAAGATAAGGTATCTAGCCTTATCCATCTACTACATACCATTTTGGTTATTATTTAAATATGATTCACCTGTATATCTCCACATACATGTTTAAGTTTCATAAAATAACCATGGATCTTAGTTTATTGAATTGAATTAATGCAGTCTAAACGTCAAATAAAATACCTCTGATTTTATTATATAAATAATTTGTATTAACAAAAACTATAAACCACGAGATACACCTAAATTTAAGATGTCAAATCCCAACAAAAACTTGATTGCAGACGAATCAAATGTTGAGAAAACTAAAAGGGAGAACTGTGATGCAGTTTTGAAAGGATGGAACAGTTTGGAGAGAAAGATCATGGAGGGATTTGAAAAGATGAGTTGTTGAAAGTTTTGAATTTTTTTTTTCCCTAAAGAAAAAAAAAAAAAAAAAAAAAAAAAAAAAAAAAAAAAAAAAAAAAAAAAAAAAAAAAAAAAAAAAAAAAAAAAAAAAAAAAAAAAAAAAAAAAAAAAAAAAAAAAAAAAAAAAAAAAAAAAAAAAAAAAAAAAAAAAAAAAAGGGTATAATAGTCTTTTCTTATTTGGTAAATTTGAAGGGTCAAAAAATAAATTCTATTTTAAAGGGACTTCCTTTTTTTCAAAGAAAACTTTTTAATTGAACCTTTTGTTGGAATCCCACATTTTTTTTTGTTATGGAATGATTTGAAAAAACTTTTGTAATGGACTAAGGAAATGTATGGGCATGTAGATTTTGGATTTGTAATATGTGATATATTTTTTTTTATGCATAAAGTACTTAGATTAATTTAAGAAATTATAATTTGTTGTGATAAATTTTTTTATTTAGAAAGTACTTTTGGAATTTAGAAATTATGATTTACCTGTTGTTAACTTTTCTTAAAAAAATTAGAAAAACTTTAAATTTAGGCAAATTATGCTTTATATGTGATATATAATATATTATCTATAAAGTTACTTTAAAATTTAAGAAATTTGATTCAGTGATAATTTTTTATATAGAAATGTTGGATGGATCACATCACGCAAGTCGGAAGAAATCAGGATCCCTAAGCATTCTTAATTCATTAATTGTGGTTGAAAAGGGACATGCTAAAAACAGAGTATAATGGTTTATGAACATTACATTAGCCGAACAACGAAATCATCATTTCCAGCTGCAAAAATCCTCTGAATCCTTGTCTAGACCACCACAAGATCTCCCTACTATCCTCTGGTACCTTCTGATTGAATTGTGGGACTCAATAAGCTTGGAATCAAAGAGAATATAGAGAAAGCTCACTGAACATAACCCATTGGAAGAACACCTTCTTCATTCTGAATTTTTTTTTTTCTAGATTTGTCTTGTACTGCCCATCTAATTGGTAATTTTTTCATATGGGAGCAGAATTCATGTTGGTTCTCAGTGTCTTTCTTCACTCCAATCTCTTTAATATTATTGCAGACTATCAATGCTAAGAGATGTTGGCAATGAGGAGCAGCTCATGCTTGGAGTAAAGCAAAGGAGAATGTGGGGTTCCAAGTAGTAGTTGAGATGAAAAAACCTTTTTTCAAAGTTTGTAATAATTTTTTTCCATTTTCCAAAAATCCAAAAATTGATTTTAAAACTAATATGTGTGTATTTCTAAGAACAGTCAAAATTTTATTAATTTTAACAAATTAATTTCAAAAAATTAATTTTAATAAAATTATGTAAATAATTTAAATAATTCTAATTAATTTAATATCTAATATTAAATTAATTTTTTACACAAATTCATCTTCATATATTTAAATATATTTTTTCCAATTCCGATTGATTTTAATTTAAACGTTTCAAATTAACTTATCACACTACTCTAGAGCTAATCCATTTTCGAGCTACTATGGGAACCTCATGGACCTATAGATCATGGACTCCAACGATCCGAGATTAATCGACTAAACTCATTAAACCGATTTAACCCTCATTCGTTAACTAATGGGTCACTCCACTAAAGCCTATAGTTGAACTACCCTCACAATAGATATATTATGTCCACTCGATATAACCATGATTAGTAAGTTAACACTTCACAGGTTGTTCATAATAACGGTTGTGTCAAATCTTTGTTTTATCCCCGAAATTACCTATTCCTTAAGTCCCCATTGATCCCCTCATGAACAATTGTTTTGTAATTCAATCACAAAACCGAGTCCCTCTCATGCCAAATGAGTCTTACCTCTGAAATGACAGTCATATTGAGCAGGCGCTGTTGAATCTAAAGGCAATCCCAGATAAATAGGAGTTCATAGTTAACTCAGGATTAAGGTCAAGTTACCTAGGTCATCGCTTTGAAATAGTTAATCTTAAACAGTAAACAGCGTTATAAAGTAAGAGTGACTCATTTCGTGGTCCGATCTTGTACAAACTCTTTTACACAAGGACACCCCCACTCCTCATGTCCAACATGAACGAATTAGGATCACTTTGTTTGTAGCACTTTACAACTCCTTATAACAACTACAGAATAGGTCGTATCCAATAGTGTTACCAGAATAAGATACCCAACCTTATCCATGTACTATAGATCATTTTGACTATTTACTCGAACCTGGTCTACCTTTATGTCTCTACATAAAGTTCAAGTACTCATCCAATAGTTAAAGAACTTTTAGGTTTATTGGATTTCTATTCAAGCAATAGATTTATTCAATAACACCTTTATTGAATTTTCAGAATAAGCTCCATTGTTTACATACCACGAGTTTTAGGATATAAAACTAAACAAGAAAGTGTTTATATAATTTAAGAAATTATGATTTGGATGTGATAATTTTTTTTATATATATTTAGAAAGTACTTTAGAATATAGAAAATTATGATTATGTGTTATGTATTATATGATAATTTTTTAGTATTATGTAGAAAACAGATTAAAAAATAGTAAAAAGAATAAATAAAGAAAAAAAAACAGTCAAACCCAACTAAATTCCAATGCTGCAATCCGAACAATAATCAACAACACAACAAATCCAACCCTACACTCCAAGTACTGTATGGTTGGTTGCACAAATACCAATCAGATCCAAAATAATAAAAAATGCAGAACAAGGATAAACATGTTGGGGATATAATACAAAATTAACGTTAGATATCACTGCTAGCAGCTATGAGTGATAGCTATATAGGTAAATGACCAAAAAAACCCCACACATAGCCCACTATTTCGTGCTTCTTCTTTCGATTTTCTTAAATTGAAAACTATCACTGGTAGCAACTATCAATGATAGTAACGGATAACTACTATCACATTTTAATTTATTATCAGTTTTCAATGATTATCATTGATACACTTGATCAATTGAAATTAAACTTGAAATATTAACACCTAAGACTATCAGTGGATATCAATGATAGACCTTTGTAAGGAGTTATCAACTTTTGAAAGGAAACTATCGTCTTTCAAAGATTAACATTTAAAATTATAAGTGATAAAAGTATATCAATAAGATGCCTATAAGTGACTATCTCTAATATTTACTTAAGTCATATCATTAATATCATTCATTTTGTTGATATATACCTAAGTCATATTACTGATATGTGGATATCACCGATAGTTATGGCTACATTGATAGCTTAAATTAGTGGTTATCACCGATAGCTTTTAATAGTGGTTATTAATGATAGGCTTCCATCAAATGGAATTGACTTTTATATCATTGATATCATTGATATATGGATATCACCAAAGTTCTATCACTGATATCACTTATATCTTAGCTATTGGTGATAACTTCTATCATTGATAACATGCTATAGAGATAACTTATGTTATTCTTTTTTACCATCAAATAACATGTCATCATTGATAGCTTCTATCACTGATAAACATACTATTAGTGATAACTTCTAGGCATTCCACGTACACTTTAGTTCGAGATTCAACTTTATTAATTAAATTCACTAAGTTGACTTAGGGTTGGCAAAATTTCCCATGGGATCAGGCCCTGATCGGGGCTAGGAATCCCCGATTTGACCGAGGATGGGGTCAAACCGGGGAATTTTTTCAAAGCCCCGTTCAGGGACGGGGACGGTATTCCTGCCCCGACCCCATATATATATATATATATAATAACTTATTTATATGTATGTTTATAATATATACTATAGACTTATAATGTTGTGAGCCCAATATTGAATATATAAAATTCTAAATTTAAGCCCAAAAGTCAATCCCAAACTTTAAAAAAAAAAAAAAAAAATCCCCGCTTCCCCACAGGGATTTAATAGGAGATTCCCCATGGGAAACGAGGAATTAGGCCCCGCAGGGACCCCGTCCCCGCCTTTTGAAGGCAGGGACGGGTGCAGAGATGGGAGGAATTTTCCCCATGGGGCCAGGAACGGGGAACCCTCCCCCGCCCCGACCATGTTGCCAACTATAAGTTTACTATCAATAATAGACTTTTATATGTGGCTATTAACTGTAAAAAAAATTATCAAAAATTAAGCTAACAATGATTAAAAAAATATTAGTGGCTATCACTGATAGACTTTAATTTGCTATTTATATTTAATGTCTTATTATAATAATCAAACTAGATGATTGACTTATTGGTATTAAGTCATTTATGAATTGTGTACTTTCAAGTCTTGGGTATAAAACTCAATCTCATAATTCTTATAGAAAAACGGAAAAAGCAAAAATCGGATAACGGAAAGATTTTTTTTTAAAAAAAAAAGCAAAAATGGAGAAATGGAAGATTTTTTTTTTTTTTTATAGAAAAGGAAGAAGCAAAAACCATAAAAAGAAAAGAAAAGAAAAATAAAAAAAAATGAAAGGGAAGAAGCGAAAGTCAGAGAAATAAAAGAAAATAAAAAATAAAAATAAAGAAATAAACAAAAACCGAAGAAATGAAAGAAAATAAAAAAAGGGAAAGAAATAGTAGAAGAAAAGGAAAGAAAATAAAAAAAATAAAAAAGAAAGAGAAGAAGCAAAATCTGGATAAAAGAAAGAAAATAAAATAGAAAAAGACGGAAGAAACAAAAACTGAAGAAGGAAAAGAAAATTAAAAAAAAAAGAAAAAAGAAAGAGAAGCAACAACCAAAGAAAGGAAAGAAAAGAAGAGAAGAAAATAAGTAAAAATCGGAAAAAAAAATGTGGGCAACAAAACAAAACAAGGGAGGACAAAACTGCAAATTAGATAAAAAAAAATCAAAAGTTAACTAGTCAACATTTTCATATTTACAAATATTTTAAAAAGGTGATATATTTTTAGTTGTTATTCCTTATTTTACAATCTATTACAAATACCCAATATTATAATTTGATTTCCAGTGGTCTTAGGACCTATTTGGATTGACTTGAGAAAAGTGTTTTTCAAAAAGCTTATTTTTATTTAAATATTTTTGATAAAAATCATTGAAAATGCACTTCAAAAGCTGTTTTGAATAGTTTCCAAACATTTCTTTTTTTTTTTTTTCTAAAATGACTTATTTTTTAAATCGAGCACTTGAAAATGCATTCTAATGTGTTTCAACCACTTCAAATCTTCCAGCAATTTAATGAAAAAGGGTCGGCTAGCAACACAACCTAGTAAAACAAGATTACTTGGACAACCTTATTTTTTTCATATAAATTCAAAATCCAGATATCCTTCCTTATAAATGAAGATTTTTTGGCACAAAACAAACTGTTAATATGTGAAAAGAGAAAGATTTCAGGTCAATTTGAATGTGCATGTGATTGCTAACCTACTGGAGGCTTCCGATATGAAGATGCAAGTCAACTCATAAGACTACTACAAAACGCAAAACGCCCAGCCACTGAGCCAACAAAAAAAAGTGTCAGAATAAAGACGATAAGAGTTACTAGTTATTGGAGAACCCGCATCGTAATTTGGCTGTTCAGACAAAAGCCTTTGTTCTTTGTAAGAAATGCATGCATTGCTTGTGTTGGTGAAGGGAATATCACTGTTGCCATTCTGATAATCTGTTGATGGGAGTGCCTGCAATCATGTATAAATGATGCATCACATAAAATTCACACAAAACATGCTACCAGACCTGAAATTTTTTTATATAATTTAGACGGTGTTTGAGACATTAAGTTGGTTATTATAGTTTATAGGTTATAATATTCTGTGTTTAGGATGCAAACTAATTCAATTTGTAGTATGAGTAGGAAATAGTAACACTCTAACAAAGACAAAAAGAGAGGACGAGTAGGAAATAGGTAACAAAGAGATATTTGAAATAGTAATGGTTGAAAAACAAAGGGTTGTTATGTATTTACCCTAAGGGCTTTTTAGTCTTTTTACTTTGTCCTAGTTTTTTTCTTTTCTGTATTAGGATTTTCTACAATCTATTTATACCTTAGTCCTCACTTGTATTTGTACGTGTTGAACAATAATAAAAGAACTCTTCTATCGTGGTTTTTTCTCCCTATTCTAGGGTTTTTCACGTAAATCTTGTGTCACCTTCTTCTATCTTTCAATAGTAATAGCGTAGTTAATTATAAGTTATAATAGTTGGAAACACCTACTATTATAATTGAAGTTTCAAACATGGAGTGAGCTATAATAGCCCACTCCACTCACTAGAAGTTGGGGGCCAAACACCCCTTAATTTCTTTATAAGATACAATGTCATTGATGTATGAAACTTACAAAAGGGGGCAATAAACCCGTCCAAAGGAGTCACAATAAACCTCTCCATTGGAGAAAAGATTAGCAAAGCTATACGTAAAAGAGGTGACTATTTACCACAAGTAATAGCAAGAAAATCCTAATTCTGAACTTTGTCACAAATAATTGATATCTACCTGAAGAATATAGTGATTGAGCCTGCATCATAGTCACAGCCAGATAAGAAGCGTTCCACGTCTTCTACCAATGCATTTCGAGGTATTCCTTGCAGAAGAACCTATAAATACAAAGAAAAATGAATCTTGCAGAAACAAATTCAGAGACAATCCAAGGTTTATATTTAGTATGAGATACCCATTAACTGCAGTCTGCACAGTAAGCTGCATATGATTTTATGAAAAACAAACCTCAGGTTAGGAAGGTAGCCAATCCCCATTCTTGAAGCATCAAGTTTTCAATTGAAAATCTTATTACATCACTGCATTATTATCCTTACCAATGATCTTATTATAAAAACCCTTAACCTTCTTAGTTGGGGTAGTTACTGCAATTTTACATTCACGAGAAGCTACTAAAAAGAAGATCCTGGCCACATGGAACTTGGTAAACATTTTTTACTCCCTTCTAAACAGCTTAATATGAAAAATTAGTTTCTCTATAAACAGTTCTAAATTTGGATAGTGTAAGGAACAATCCATTAAAATTAATCATTATGCAGAGGAAGAACAG
Source organism: Benincasa hispida (assembly GCF_009727055.1). Classification (NCBI taxonomy): domain Eukaryota; kingdom Viridiplantae; phylum Streptophyta; class Magnoliopsida; order Cucurbitales; family Cucurbitaceae; genus Benincasa; species Benincasa hispida. Next base: position 34,618,358 of record NC_052351.1, on the reverse strand, counting down.
AACATATCAGTATGTATGCTTTATCCCCAAAACCATGTCATTCGATAACATGATATTAGATAAACAAAACTAAAATAGAATGCGTTCCTTTCTGATCAAAGTTGCCAAGGGAAAAAGCAAGAATATGATTGAAGAGATTTCTAGATTGATAATAAGTTCATAATTTTAACAAAAAAAGATTGGCATTACAGTTTTTCCATTGTAAGGTGTAAGAAGGTCCCACTTCGAACGATCAACCTGAAATTTAGAATAAAAGTTATAGATTTCTAAAGTTTTAAAACAAAAATAAAAAAATAATAATAAATCCATTATTAGATATCCATCAAGACTCACCGGATCCAATCTGTACAAGCGACCTTGTTTTCCAATTACTCGAAAAGCATTAGTATACGCCTGTTGGGAGGGGAACCGTATCATTCTGATTACAACATCATAAATATTTAATGAAAACCTCAAACACCAGTGTTCCTCAAATATATATATGTACCAACGCACTTAATTGAACATATATTAAATAGACTAACATGTAAGCTAATACCCAGAGTTAAGAACTGGATTTGTCTTTAAATGATCAAAACATCAAAAGGGCAAATAGATATTATTTGATCATTTTAGTTTCCATGATGCAGTAGGAATAGAACCATAACAACATTGGTAGAACATAATACAGAAAGCATCTATATCCAAAATAAGCCAAAAAGAAGAATATTACATAGAGGTTATCAGGAAATTCCGAGTGTATTCAACTTTGACATCATCCACACTCAAATTACATCCTTCAAGCAATTTGACCATGTCCGTTCTTAGAGTATTGCTTGTGATAATACCATACAATTTTCCATACACCGAACCTGAGAAGAGTATCACAAAAACCTCATTATGCATTGCACCATGTAAAATCAGACGATAATTAAATTACTTAAATGATAACAGTACATCAGTAAGTACACCAAAAGGATTTCGCAGCGATTAATGAACCGAAACTACTCAAACTTACAGAATCAAAGATACAAAACCTAACTCGTTTAATACAATCAGCTAATTGCCAGAAGTTCAAATAAACGAGAAAGAAAATTGTTCCCAAAATTCTAACCCGCCACCATTTATAAACCCTAAACCTCTCCCAATATCATACACGACACAAGGATATCGTCCAGACGCGGCAACGGCGTAGGAACGAGGTTCGTACCTGTTGTTTTAGATGTATAGAGAAAAGGTTCGGCGGACGATTCAGGTCGGGGTCGTTCCCCTTCCGTGGAGAAGAACTTGGAGATTGGCGGAAAAACAGAGGAAGGCGATGATTTGCCGTCGCCGATCGAGAAATGAAGTTGGATCCAATGCCTTACGGAGCAGACTGAGGTTCGACATTTTTTGGGGAGAAGGAGATGATTGTGAAAGATTGAAGAAGAAGAAGAAGAGCTGAATTTAAGCCTCCGCCACACAGCTATGGGGGCGGTCGCTAGTGTTCACCGTGCCAAGTTCCAACACAAATTTTGAGGTTTCTACTTTTTTTTTTAATCACTTTTAAACTTTCGCGAATATAACAATTTAGTTTATAAATTTTTATGGGTACTTATATGTTGTTCTACTTTTAATTTTAATTTTGTAGCCATTTAAGATATCTAACTTCGATATGTAATAATTAAATCCTTGTATTTTCAAATTGATAACAATTTAGTTTTTAACGTCAAAAATTATCAAAAGTTTATGTCAATTTTTCTACAATTTCGTGACGTAGACATTGTGTTTTTATAAAAATGGAATCTCTAATTAGTTTGTCGATTTATTTGTGTAAGAAATCTCATTAAATTTCAACATTAATTCCTACATTAAATCATTATAAATTTTGAAGTACGATGACTAAATACATCAGAAAGTTCAATAGCTAAATTGTTAGAAAATTGAAAATACAGAGACTAAATAGTTTTAATCCAAAATTCATGGACTAAATCGTTACTCTATGAAAGTTCAGGAACTAAAAGTGATTTTTCACATCTTTCTTTTTCTTTTTTAAAAATAAATGTTGAATTGTAATTTTGGTCAAGAGAAAACTATGATTTAATATCTATAATTTAATAAAATCTTATAGATAGTTTTTATAGTTTAATAAAACTCACGAAATACACTACTGTATAGACTATTTATGAAAATTTTATCATGATATAGACTAAATTCTAGTTATAAACCATATGAAATAAATTCTAACTCTCTCCAAGCTAGAGAGATTAAATGTGTAATTAAACCAAATATCAATTTTCACTTATAAACTTATCGTGTCTTATCGATTTTGACTCCAAACGTTCTATTTGATCAAATTGCACTTCTGATATATCTAAATATTTCAATATTAATCTTAAACTAAAACATAATGTCGCAATTTTAACCATTTAACAAATTTTCGCTCTAATACCACTAAAAAATCGAGAAATGGCATTGTATGTCAAATACATTTTAAGAAATAAAAGTCATGACTTCAACTTTTTTGTAATTACAAATATGACACATAACAATCACATAGAAATCAGATAACAATCAAATTTCCAGGAGGAAATTTTTTGACATGATTGTAAAAAAGCAAAACATAGGGACATGTGTCTAATTTTTAATATTTTTTTTTACTTAAAGTTGCAATTGCCCCTAAAAAATTCATCTCTGTGCCTTGAATGAATTGTGAAATATAGGTATAATATAAAATTGATAAAAATTTAGACAAAACAAGCATTAAAGCTTTTGTGTTGGTTGAAATTTATGAATTTTGGTAAAATAATTCTATTTGTAATTTGCTACACTTATTTGAGTTTATAGTCTAATTTGACGAAAGTCTAGAGTATAATTTGTTACAATTTTACGATCTTAAGGATTGATTTTTCTTTTGGTTAAAAAAATGAATAATGATATAGATAAAAATAATATTATTATTAATAATCTCTAGGGCTAAGAATGGGAGAGGTCGGGGAAAAAACTTGTGAGATAAATGTATTCCCCATATGCATCCTCTTCCTCAATTGAGCCCCTCCATTCGATGTGAATACTGATCCTTATCAGTCTGAAAATTAAGCCACTGTATCATGTAAGGATCAAATCCTTAGCGGCATACCTTCTTAAGGGGCGGTGTGCCCAGAGTATCACGAGGTCGGGCATGAATCTCACTTTGTGGACTTTTAGGGAGAACATGAGTAGAAAAATAACGTATCATATATATCTTTTTCCTATCACTAAGTATTTTAAAAAAAATTAGGTTTATTAACTCAAAAAAATTAGGTTAAATAATTTAACTAAATTCTTATTGATTTTCTCAATATAACGTTTATATTGGATATTTTAACAATATGTGATTTTATTTATTAGACTCTTTAATGAAAAAAAAATAATAATTTATTGCATGCTTATAAAACATTTGACTAATTCACCTCCCAGATCGGTTTCCAAGTAGAGGTATTCCGTTTCCATCAACTTAAATACCCCAACATATATAGAACGTTGTTTGGACAGAGGTCCCTTACAAACAATTATTTTATAAATTTAATCTTCTACGGAATTTATTTTAATCATATTAAAACAAATGAAAATATTAACTTATTTCTAATCATACTAGAAATATCTTTAGCATAAGTATAGGTGAATCAATTTTAAACCATTTAAAATTAATTTGGATCTATGTTTACATGCAACTCTTGATTATAGTTTTCAATCTAGTTCATTAAACTTATAACCATTTTAAAATAATGAAATTAAACCTATAATTTGCATCTCATGACATTGATCAACTATAACAATTATATTTATCTAAGTAATGTCATGCTCAATACAAAGTTTATTTTCACCCAATAATAACACTTATAATTATTATCCATGAGAATAACATACATATTCATTTTCATTAAATAATATACCAATTATATTGTTACTAATGAAAATAATTTATATGCTATCATACTATATAACAATTATGTTAGAGTATGATGCATGGATATGCTTAATTAATCATGCAACCATATAATATAACATTTATATTAAAAAGATGCAAGAAACATGTTGATCTTAAGGTGAGATTTTAAATCTATATGGCATACAATATGCCACATATAAATCATATAATTTAAACATACATCTCCTATCACATTAAATTGTATAAGGTATTAATAGACCGATATGTGGCACTCTATTTAAATCTATATAACTAATTTATATTAATCTAATTGATTAAAATAAATAAAAATACATCCAAAAAAAGAGGAAAAACGATAGTTGCTGGATTCGAACTGGTGACCTTCAGGTCATGCGTGCAGCGTCATGATACTGCAGTCCAGAAACACCAAATTTGCAACAATCTACTTCAGATTTACACCGACCACCTCCGTTCTTCATCCTGATCATCAACAACACTTACAAAATTTGTGACCTGGACTTACAGACTCGATTAATAAATTAAATGCCGAAAAATAATGGGTCCTTACATGATCAAATCAAGTAAAATGAGTCTATATGCCAAATACTGAAAATATTTATTAAGTCCAAAATACCCAAATAAAATTTACAATAATCATCTCATGAAAACAGTACAAAAATTCACCCATCATGTTCTCTAATTTTTTTGTTTCTAAAAATCAAAAATCAAAATTACAAGAATTGACTCTGATACTAATAGAAGGGAATCAGATTCCCGCGAAAGTGTGTGATTGTCGTACAATTTGAAAATTGATTTTATAAAATAGAAAATCAGTGATCTAAATTATACAAACATAGGATAAACATTAAATAAATCTAAGCATGCTTCTAATGAGGAAGAAAGGGAAGAAAAGAACTCACATTTGAAGATTCATTTTCTCTAGATTTTCCTCTCATTTGGCCACAAACAAATTCGAATATCTCAATGAACAAAGAGACCACCGCAAGAGCTTCCCCCATTATGCTCAAAGATTCCAAGGAGTTAGATGTGTGGGCTCTGACACCTTGGAAGAGAGAATGAAGATTTAGGTAATGTTCTTGAGAGAATAGAGAGAATATGAGAGGGGACACTAGGTTTAATTTTACCTAATAAAACTCTTACCCTAAATGGATTATAATGATACATTTATAGGGAAAGGGTAACCCCCTCTCCAAGCTTTTCACTCTCCATCATTTGTTAATTGATTAATTAACTACTAATTAATCAATTAACACATAAATTAAATAATTATATAATAAATCAATTTTAATATAGAGTTAATTAATTAACATATAAATATCACATATTTATATGCGTACATCTCTCCTATACTATAATTTTATATAAATCCAATTTATATGAATCAAATATTTGAATCTCATTCAAATATAGACTCTTATATAATTTGGATTATAGATTATTCTATAATTAACCATATTCTATAATGTAGAATATACTATATATTAATCATATTAATATAAAATTTCTTTAAGCAATTTGAATAATTCAAATAATTTCTTATTACTATCCTCATCGAGCGAATAAGAGGACATTATGGATCTATAGATTAGAAGTTCTAATGATATGAGATTAATTACTTTCATAAAATTAATTAATATTCATTAACTATCGGTCACTCCACTAAAGACTGATAGTTGCACTATTCGCATTATAGATGTATTTCCGTGTCCATGGATATAACCAATCAACAGCGAGTCGACCCTTCACAAATTACTCATAACTAAGCTGGGTCAAAATATCGTTTACCCCTCCAGTTACATCTAAATCCTTAAGTACCATTGATTCCTCTAATGAACAAATGGTTTGTAGTCCAACTATAAACTAACACCTTTCGTGTCAGTGAGAGGTTGAGACCTCATTATTCAAGACCTGGAATCAGCTGTTAATGGAGCAATTTATCTACTTTCCCTATGATCGAGAAAGATCGAATTCCTTCTTGTGTAGGTATGTTCCCAACCCCCTACTTGGACAAATCCTAAAAATGGTAAGCTTGTTGAGTCAGTGAACTTGACCACTCTAACTCATACAGATCAAAGGATTACCCTCATAAATAGGAGTTCACAACTCATTCAGGATTAAGGTTAAGTCACCTATAGTCATCTCAGGGAAATGTCGGTTTCTTCAAGTAATGGTATTATAAAGAGAAACTGATTATTTCGCGGTCCGATCTTGTATAAACTTTTTATACAAGATACCCCACTCACTTGTCTCCCACCTGAACAATATGACTCATATTATCTATAGCATTTAAAATTCATATAACAATTACAAAATGGGTCGTATTTGTGGTGTTACCAGGATAAGGCACCCAACTTTATCTATTTACTGTAGACCGTTTAGGTTATACCTTGAACATGAACTACTTGTATATCTACCACATACTATTCGGGTGACATCATATAGCCTTTTATCTTAGTTTATTGGATTGAATTAATGTAGTCTAAATGTCAAATAAAATACCTCTTATTTTATTAAATAAATAACTTATTCTTTCAAAAATACAAATTACAATATATATGAGATTTAAGACACTAAATCCAACACTTAGATAGTTTGGTATACTTCTGTTTGTACTCTGGCACGATCATCGAGCCCTAAATCAACCTCAGGAACTCATTCCTCTTTGCATCACGAAAGGAACTAAGGTAAAACTTATCTTGGAAGACTTTCTTGAACTCTTCCTAACTCATCATATCTACACTGCTTCTCCTGGAATCCAAGACTCTCCACCAATCTTCTGCCCTTTTCTGGAGCAGAAACACAGCTAGCTCGACTTTACAGTTGTCAACACATTTCATAATTCGGAAGCACTTCTCTATCAGATTCAACCATACCTCGGCAGTTTCCAGGTCTATCGTTCCCTAAAACATAGTGGCACCTAGTGCCTTCATTATCTCTATGTCATACTTCTTCTCTAAGTCTGTCTGTACATAACCCATACTAGTTGCTAACCTCTGAGTATTTCTGTCAAAAACCCTATCTTCCATGTTAAGGTCAACTCTATCCTAAGGGGTACTAGACTCTCCCTCTTATGCTACTTCTAGTGTTACTGGTTCTCTGGTAAGGTCACAATTTCCATCTACCATTTGCTTACTCAATCTACCACTTCTTCGGGGTATAATTCCTATAATATTGCACATTATTAGGTATATTGTAGTGTTTACATGCTCTTAACTAATATGCATGATCGTGTTCCTAAAATCTTTTACTCTGATACCAACTTGTCACACCCCCTCCCAAGTTCTCCTTTTTATCTGAAAAGGGATATGAAGACAACAAATGTCAACCCTTTTATGATACCTACTGTCCAACTAGTACCTGAAACCTATTTCGTTACACCTATTTAACATGATAGACAATTCATGCGTTCATACCATGTGATGAGATGAATAATGATTATGAGGTTATAACGCTTTGTTTTACCTGGTAGAAACCCAAGTCCAAGTTCAATCAGGGTCGAACTCAGGGATTTCTTACAAGTGTGCGATGAAACTAATACTCCAATCTTAATGCAAATGAAATGTTCAATCAAATGGTCAATTTTTGGTATTACTCTAACTCTCAACTTTATGTGATAGGGGTTGTACTTTAAGTGAAACAATGTGAGCGGTGGTTGTCGGATACTAATATGCGATGATAGGATTAAGAAGAATTTTTACAAACACTTCCTAAGCAACTATATGAATCATACGTTCAAGCAATGCATTTGGTATTACGACCAACACTTCTCAGCATATCTAGTCATACTATCCTATCTCTAGGATGCATGCGATGAGTGCAATATGTAAAATATATACTTATTTCTAAAGAACATCTCCTCTTGTTTTATGAGTTCTAAATCTGAGTTCTTTCAAACCTGGATTCAATTTACTTAGAGTAATCTTTCGATTCATCCAAGTGATGCATGTAGACATACATAAAATAAGTTGATTGTATGATTCTTTTGTTGCTTAGTTCATGTTGACTACATGCTTCTCAATTCATAAAGTAATTTTGTTGGTTAGTTCGTGCTGGCTACATGCTTCTCAACCCATAAAGTAATTTAGCTACTCATGATAATGAACAAAGGATGGAATAAATATGTAACCATATTGCAGAGTTTGAACTTTTCAACGTTAACAATACAACACATATACACTTTAAGATAAAGAAAGAGATAGAGAATTAAGTTGTGGTGCACAATTTCTTGTTTCCTTCAGCTCTAATGATGATTGCTTCACTGCAAATATTGAATAATGGAGCTCCTCTTCCTCCACAAAAGACCTAAGCTCTCACTAGGGTGTTTTTTAAGGAACTCTTATTCAAGAGTATCTACGAGCGGAAGTGGATCTTTCCAATTCACTGTGACAGAATTTCCACATATACATTCAAACATACTAATATGCATTCATAACACTAAATTACTGGAATGCTCAAAGGAACAATAAATAAGAGATCGAGAGATCATACCAGTTGAAGACTTATTCTTCATAGCAAATCTCGCTTTTGCTGAAACGGTAAGTTATCATTCAGCAAATCCCAATTGTTTACCTTGAATAGTCTCCACACGAATAGAAAGAAACGAGGACGACACCACCACTCAGAGCCCTTAGTATTCTCGGAGTAAGAATCCAAATGGTGAGTTTTTTTAGATTTGGTAGAGGGGAGGAGGAATGAAGATCGTATACAATGATCAAGCAAGTGGGAGAAAGGTTCGTCTATCATATAGATAAAATGCTTGATCGTTTAGGTGAAGTATACGATCGTGTAAGAAAAGGTAAGTGATCTTCTATATGATCATTTAGTAAATATCGGGCCTAAACGATCGCTTAGGGAAAGGTAAACGATCATTTAGTAAATAGCGTGCGCGGGTGTAAGCATTAAGCGATTGCTCATCACTATCGTATAGGTAAGCGATCGTTTAGCACTATCGTATAGGCACTGGTTTTACTAAGCGATGACACACTTCAACACTATGTCCATGAATCCAATGCTTAACATACCGTGAGCTATTTAAGCGTCTCAAAGCGATTCTTCAACTTACTCATCCGTTATGAAAATAGAAGAGACGCCGACCTATTATCCCTTAACCGTCCAATTAATAGACAATGAATATAATCACATTATATTCATAACCTATGGATTAATATCATATATAATCATAGTTTTTTCCTCCACTAGATATAAATCATATTTATATCCAATTTTCTCCAAATTAATGTATCTCATACATAAAGTTAATTATATCATATATAATTAATTAATTCAATTATATCATATATAATCGAACTCCCTCTTGTCAATTTGAACATTTCAAACTGACCCAAAAACTGATTCTCAACTTGTATCCAAGCTACCAAGGGGACCTTATGAACCTATGGTTTGAAGCTCCAACGGTACGTGAATAACTGACTAAACTCTTTAGCCATGATATCCACTATTCATTAATTGCTAGGTATTTCACTAAAGATCGACAGTTGAACTCTTCTTATCATAGATATATTTCTATGTTCATTGGATATAACCAATCATCAGTCCGATGACCCTTCACAGATGTTCGTAAGTACAGTTGGCCAATTTACCGTTTTGCCCCTGTAGTTACATTTTACTCCTTAAGTACCACTAATCCCTCTAATGAACAATACAACATAGTCCTACTATGTGTGAACACCTCTCGGACCATGAAAAAATGTGTGGCGCCACATCGTTCAACTCTCGAGATCAGCTCTTAAGAGAGTAGTCTATCTACTTACCTCTACTTCGAGGAAGGAGTGAACTCCATCTTGTGAACCTAAATTCCCAGCTCCCAAATCAGAAGAATCTCCAAAGTGATAGGTTTGAGTCAGCGCTCTGGCCACTCGCACCCATGAAAATCAAATGCCCGTCCTCAATGGCAGGAGTTCCCAACTCACTCATAATTAAGGTCATGTTACCTATGGTCATCTTAGTGAAGTGAAGTCTTTGTCATGAATGGAGTTATATGACGAGACATTAACACTTTGAGGTCAGGTCTTATATAAACTTTTTGTATAGGACGCCCTCGCTTGCATGTCCCCTATACGAATGATCAGGATCAGACCATCTGTGACAAATCACAACACTTGTAACTACTCCACAAAATAGGATGCGTCTGTAGTGTTACCAGGATAAGGTTTCCCTCCTATATCCATATACTATATACCATGTTGGTTGTCACTTAAGACATGATCCACTTTTATGTCACTACATACATGCTTAAGTTAGATAAAGACAACTAGGGATATTAAGCTTATTGGTTTATGGTAAAATAAAAACATCTAAATGTGCGAAGTCAAGAAGTGAAGTAAATATCATATATATTATGCATCACAAGCGTTTGTACAAAATTGTTTACAAACTAAAGGACACGAGACTTAATGGCACAAACCCCAACAGTTTTTATGGCTAACCGAGAAAGATTTTTTACAAAGTTTTCTTCTCAGAAATTTAGTGTCTCTGGTATATATTCTTGCATGGTGATTGCATAGGTATTTATTGGCGTCTGAGGATGACTTCTCTTCTCTCACTCATGATTGTGCTGATAAGGTGCATTAAATTACATACCCTGTCGCGCCGCCTGCATCGCGTAAGAAGTTCATGAATCTTCAACGAAATTCTCTTGTCAGCCACCACCTCAATCTGTGATTTGACTTCTACCGCCCATGTCATATCATGCTTCATCGCCTAAAGTTACCGTATTAACTGGTTATGCGATCATGTGTTTGTCTCTTATAGTTCTTGTTTGACCGCATTAGTGGGCGTTCTGCATTAAAACAGTGACATTAGAACAAAATTCAAATAGATCAGGTGTTGAAGATGTATGATCGCATACTTTAATTACTTATATGAATTCTTTAGCAAAAATGTCATAATTTCATAGCTTTTTCTTATTCTTTTATATGAGAGAGATAAAATAACTTATATTTTCACAAGTTATCACACCCCCAAATTTAAAACAATATTTCTCCTCAAGCATATAGTTAGGATTTCTTAAAGTCACCTTGATTAGTTGCCTAGACCCTTCAAAGTGCTTAACCCAGTTTGCTAGACCATAATCTTCTTGAGTTTTATTCTTTTCCTACTGAAATTATTTCTAACCTTGAGAAGTCGTAAACTTAATATTCAAAAATCCCCTACTCATTTCCAAAACATTCTCATATTTCGTTTCTTTTTTTCAGAAATGGGATTTTGAATAATACGAAGTAAAAATTTTCCGTGTTATTTTTGTTGTGACCTTGTGCTGATCCAAGTGTCTAGCCTTCGTTTTGGCTTGCCCCCACGGGTGTCATGCAGACATCCAACTACGAGTGAGACACTCTTTTCGATCAATCATTTCTTGCATTGATTATGATTCTTGCCTTCGTTTTGGCTTGCCCCCATGGGTGTCATGCAGACATCCAACTACGAGCAAGTTCCGATCTCAACGCTTTCTTTTTACGTTTTTTTTTAATAAATATGTATTCAAGGAGATTAAAAGATTTTGAAAGATTTTACGTTCAAATCCCCCCCCCCCCCCCAAATTTGGAGGGCAACAAGGCTCTCATTGTTGAGAAAATGAATTATGCGATGGAAATAGAAAGTTATTGTAAAAGAGGTTTGAAGTAAAGCTTGCACGCTTACTAAATCCTAGAAGTATTTTCAAAAATCCTAAAACTTAGTACTGATGTCAGTCTCGACGATTAGTGTTAGAACATAGTTTCATCATTGAGGTCACTAATGGCAAGCAACAAAGCAACAAATAATTAAGTGATCAAAAGTATAGGTGTGATACAAACAAAAGAAAAAGTAATAGAAGATACAAAGGAGAAAGACGACATCTGACTGAATTAGTACAAGTAAAAAAGAAAACAAGGAACGACACCACCCCCAAATTTAGTTTTCACCCGCATCATTGTTGTGTTTTCGCGGTGGATTTTCGTTGGGGAACTGCAAAGGATTTTGGAGATGCGGGGGAATGGGTGGAACCATCACGAGGCGAGCAATGACATTTTGGAAGAATTCGATCATGTCATGAAATTGGTCATGCTGCTTCTGCGTCAGTTGCCTAATGAAGTCACGTGTCACACTCTGTTAGTCTTGAACAAATTTCTTCAACTCGTTATGTTGTCTAATGAGTTCATCTTGTTGTTGCCTCAAATCATTCATCTGCGCCTAAAGTGATTGTTGTTGCCGCGACAGGTCATCAAGGCCTTCCAAAATTAGTTTTCAGAGGTCATCATGAAAGAATCTGTACCATTCATCCTTGGGCTCAATTCCTTCGGGTGTGTTGGCTTGAGTGTGCTGATTTTCTTCACTAGGCTAATGTTCATTGGCCTCACCAACACTGGAGCCACTGTTTATTTTAATCCTAGACGATGGCAGGCTTGGGTCATCAGCTGTGATGTGTGGAGGACTTGTTTTTGGATTTAGGGGAGGGTGGTGGAGTTGGTAGTTTAGATGCAAGGGGAAGGATCAGAAGGGTTCGTCTTCAGGAGTAGGCGACGTTGGCTTTTCAAGCAATGGTGCGCACACGTTAAGATCAACGCTTAGCCTAAAGGATTCAAGATCCGGCTGGGTGGTGGAGACTTTTCTACTTTGGGTGAAGGTATCACCCTTTCTTTAACCTCTGACGCGATGGTTACTTTCCTCTTCTTTTGTTGTGTGGTTTTTGGGGTCATCTGGCTCTAGGATTGCTACTTTTTTTGTTGCTTTGATTGGTTTTCAGCTTGAGCTGGAAACCTCATTAGGCGGTGGAGGGAGTTGCTCATGAACATACATAAAACCATCCTTGCGCTACACAAAGCTTGGTGATGAACGATGGGAATAATAGCTGACCCCTTACCCTTAAGAAGAATGAACAAATATGGTCTCCGATTAGGCGACCAACATTTATAGGGATCGGCCGCATGATGCAGAAAATGGCCATTACTCTCTCTTGAGATCGAATGATCATGCGTTGTAGGGAGCAGTTTTCTTTTGACAAAGTATAACCACACATTGGCTTCTGGCGTTAGATTGTATGGCGACAACGTCTTGACCCCTTTAGTTGAGACGCTCCATTCTGTCCCATGTAGCGCTACCACCTTCAACGCTTCTTTTATTCCTCAGACGTTAGGTTTTCGATTATCCTATTTCTTTCAGTGTTAGGAATGTCTTCCAAATTGTACAAGTGATTGATTTTCTTGACGTCGAATACTATGGTTGCTTCCCTAATATCTGCTCGGTATTGCCCAATATGAGGCTTTCCTTCATAGAACGCGGTCACCACAGATGATTTGACCATTCTTGTCCCTTCTAGAAGTCTTTCTACCTCAATGCGTCAATCGTGTTTGTGATGAAAGGCGACAATGGCGTACTTTTCAGGAAGAACCCCATCTCGATCAGAATAGGGGCCTCTTCTTATGAGCTTTTTCTTCCTCCACCGCGGGTGTCTTGCCCTTCTCTTTCTCCTTTGTTGTCGTTTATTTTGGCCCTTTTTTCTTCTTTGAAATGCTACTAACCACACCCTTCTTCTTTTCTTCCACCCATACTTCTCATCTTCTTCTCTATGCAATCGTTTTTCTTCCCTAATCTTTTGTAAGTTGCCCTTGATGCACTGATGGAGGAAATAATTCTTGTTTTTGTTGATGATTTGATATGCATCGATGGTCATGTACTGATCATGCGTTGATAAGAAGAATATACATTAATAGTATACGATGATCACACAATAATCCAAAGGATATACAGTATGCGTTAATCGTTTATGCAATGACTATGCATTCCTACCACAAGTTTTCTTGCTCTCTAGCCAAGTATAACGAGAACACAATTTCTCAGGATGATCCAAGGTCGAACACAGAGACTTGCAACTAAAGGATGCTTGTAAAGTAATGTGTTTGAGGTGGTGAATAAAAATAAAAAGAAAGAAGTTAATTAACTATGCACTACTCCTACTCCTAGCTAAACAAACTAAGCAATTGAAGTTTGACTATGAGAATTGGTAGAGATGCGGCATCTGTTAACGCGTAATGAGATGCATGGAAAAGTAGAGTTGAGGAAAAATTTCACCAAGTCATTAAGTTTGGTCGCAAGGGTAACCCCAGCTCACCACACTAACGCATCGCACACCTCTTGAGGGTCAGCCACATGCTTATATCTCTATAACTCATGGTTGCATTGAGCATAAGATTATTCCTATCTCTAGGAACACTGCTCACTTTGCTTGGCGAGTTCCACTACTTACCCTCTCGGGCAGTTGGTTATAGCTACTCAGCTCATAGATAAGCATTGTGATATCCCCACACTAAGCAAAGAGGATTGACTCACAATACTCACTCAACGCATACCTTTCGGTGGTTTGCTACATGCGTCATATCTCTATGCCACATGATTGAGTATGCGATAACTCTTTCAATCTACACTTAACTCATTGCGATGAAAGTAAAATGATAAAGTAGAAGAAGATGATGAAAATGCTGTTGAAGGAATTAAAGAGATGCATTGATTACAAAATGTATTAATGTCTTAAGCCAAAATGTAGTACAATATAGAGGTAAGAAGAGGGATAGAGGGCTAGATGTAGGCAATCTCTTGCTTCCATCAGATGTGTCAAGGCTACCGATGATGCCATGGACGAGCGATGGAGTAGTCTCTCTCGATCTCTATCTCCGACGAAGCTCTGGTCGTCAATCGGAAAGGGTTGAGGGAATGAAGAACTCTAAAAAATTGTTTGCTCGTGCTCTCGTCTGTGATCACAAAAATCTGCCTAAGGCAGAGACTCAGATGCTTTGAATTTGGGCTCCAAGGCTCTATTTATAGAGCTTAGACGCCGACAGCATTGGTAGTCTCACTCTGAATTAGTACCATCACTGATGCGATAGGTGAAATGTCATCATGATCTTATCTCTTTGATATTCCCAAGGTATGAGTTTATGATTGTTTCTTCTGAAGTACCAACGCATTCTACCCACTTTGCGATCAACCTTCTATCACAACTATCATTCTGTAGTTGCAGCATTTCATGTGAAGAGCTTGTCTTCATGAAGATCAACGTATGCGATCAACTTTGCGATGGTCTGGATCAGTGCATGCGATCGATTCCTACGACATCTACAAAAATAGACATTTTGACGTAGAATAATGCATAATATAGGGTTAACGAGAATTTTCAGCGCTGATCGATGCAAGCTCATTTTCCACATGAATCCTTAGCAATATTAATGCATATTCTGCTCATCATCCCTCAAAATTCTAAGTAAAAGGTTGTAATAGCTTGTATTTCTGCAAGCTATCATGCGCTAAGCTTTTTTCTTTCTGGTTCTCTTTTCTTCATCGCTCTCGTCGTGCATTTCCTTTTCAAACTCCAATGCAACACGCTCTATACTATGTAGAGATTTCTCAAGTTATGGATGTGATGAACTTACCATGTGTTCAAGCTCTTCATCGTGCATCTCATGATGGAGCTCAGTTGTCGCGATTAGGAATTCTGCTTCCTTCCTTATTTCCCCTAGGTTTTCCTTAACCCTCCTGGCCTTCCTTTGGGACTATTTTGCCATCTCCTCGGGATACTTGCACCATCGCTTCTTCTTCTTCCCTTCACATTTTTCCTTGAGAGGGATTCCTCTTCAATGTCAATCAATTCAACGCCATTTTGTTTCTCTTTTTTCATCACATAGCCAGACCCATGTGGAGATACTTCAGCGCCACCCTTCTGACTGCTTGGCAGATTTACCACTTCATCCAAGGACTCGAGTGGTTTTAGAATTTTTAGTGTCCCCATAGACTTCTCGTTCGTCCTGACGCCTAGCTTCGCTTGCGGTGGAAGTAGTTGGTTGTAGGCGATCTTATGGCAATGAAGACTGCGATAGGGCAAGTGCTGATGGGATGAGTGTAGGATTGAACAGGGAAGGTGAAGCCACTATAGGTGGTGGCATGTAGACTGGCGCGGCGACGCTTGGGAAAGAAATGGGTTGGATAAAGATAGGTGGGGATACCACCTCATAGGAATAGGTGGGAGTGGAGAAACGAGTGGAGGAAGGGGTATTTTGGCGGGCCATTTGGAATGCGAATGGAGTGGTTTGAACAATGTGGTGCCACACCCTCTCTTGGCTCGAAAGGGTTTTGGTCATAGTTGGACTATGACTTATTGTTCATTAGATGGATCAGTAGTACATAAGGAGTTAGATGTAACTACAAAGGAAAAATGGTAATTTTGACTCAGGTGTACTTACGAGAAATTTGTGAAGGGTTATCACACCATTGATTGGTTATATCCAATTGACACAAAAATATATCTTAGTACGAAGGGTGCAACCAAGGGTCTTCACGATTCGGTTCAGCTCGGTTTAACACTCAAACCGAACCGAATTGCAAATTTTAGAAATTATTTTTTCTAAAATCGAATCGAACCACATCATGTTGTTTGAACCGAACAGAACCAAACCGCATTATGCGGTTCGATTTGGTTCGGTTTAGGATTTTTTTTTTTAAGGTTTTTCATGGTTTTTCTGTCTTCTAAATTTCCATGATTTGATCACAATATTTTTTAAAATATAGTTCAAAATAACAGTACAAGTTCAACAACAAATTAAAAAAAAATTATTGTTTGGTATTACTAGTTAGATTACTAATAACACTACAAGTTCAAAAACAAATTTAAAAATTATTTCAAAGTATAAAAATATAAATATCACAAACATAAAAAGTTCTTATTCCACAAATAATGACATAGAAGTTTCAAAGTACACATCACTAAATATAAATACAAGTTATACAAATATAAAAGTTTGAAAGTCCACCACAATAAATAGTAAATACAAGTCTTACAAATATAAAAGTTCCAAAGTTCATCAAACATAAATACAAGTACTATAATACAAACATAAAGGTTCTAAAGTCCATCAAACTTAAATAAAATTACAAACATTAAAGTTCCAAAGTCCACCAAACACAAAAGTTACAAACTTGTTCAAGCCACATTCTTCTTCACATTCTTCTCCTTCTCATTCTTCTCCTTCTCGTTCCTCTCCTTCATTTTTGCCTATAAACTTATTTTGAAGTTACAACAATGATTCCTATTAAAATACTAATTATATAAATAATATATTTGATGTTTAGAAATAATGTTTTAAAGATAAGAACCTTCTTCGACAATTACAATATCCTCCAAATATCTATGAAGATCAACGTTAATTGCTTTTGAACGTAACCAATTTTGTACATACAAGTGCCTCAACTGTGGTTGGAGCTAACGTGGAACAAAAAGGATCAATTACTTTCCCACTAGTACTGAATATAGACTCGGAAGCAACTGTGGATACCAGAATTGCTAAAAGATCTAGTGCAATTTGGCTAAACACCTTATATCTAGAAGAATTTCCTTTCCACCAATCTAAGCTATCAAATTTCTCCTCACATTTAATACGGGGCTCCAATAAGTAAATATCAACTTCTGTATCTACACTTAGTGTATCCTCTTCCTTAATATCTTCAAAATCAAAATGAAAAATTTCTGTAGCAGTAATAACAGTAGAAGTAGTAATTCCAGATGAAGATGTAGTACTCAAAGAGCTACTACTACTACTACTATCACTACAAACTGAAGGTTGACTCACACTTGCACAATCCTTGAATACTCGAGATGATGAAATTGAACATGAAGATGAAGCATGGGTAAGCAATGAGAAAGTATATTCAGCAAACAGTTTTCTCAAAACAGACTTCACCTTATTTCCCATTTCTTTTGCTGTATCCATATCAAATAATTGATTTAGATAATACATAAGATATTTCATCTTGTAATGTGGGTCCAAAACAAAAGCAACATACAAAAAGAAATTTGTTTTCTCACTTTTTCCCCAATACTTATCATACTTCTCTTGCATTTTCAAAGTCATGTCACGTAAAAGTAAATTATCAGGACCAACTACACTTGAATATTTCTTTATGCAATTGTGAATAATACTAATCTCATGGAAGATTGTGTTGGAAGTAACATAAAAAGACCCTAAAAGCCTAACAGTTACTTCATAGAATACAGACAAGAATTTTAGTAAAAACTCTAACAATTTCCCAATCTTTGATGGTTGGTTTATTCTCTTCATTCATGTAGACTGTGTCATAGTCTTCTAACCTCTCAAATACTTTTTCAAACTTTTCAGCTGCATCAAGCATCAAGTATGTAGAATTTCATCTAGTTTGAACATCAAGACACAACATACTCTTAGTAGATATGTTCTCCTCTTCATACACTCCTTAAATTTAGCAAGTCTAGCAGGAGAAGATCTAACAAACCTCACGACATTTCAAATTCAAATCAATGTATCATTCAAATTTTTCAAACCATCACAGACAATTAAGTTTAATATATGTGTACAACATCTAACATGCAAGAAGTCCCCATTTAACACAAACCATGTTTAAAACGCTTCTTTAGATAAGCAACGACTGTATCATTTGATGAAACATTATCAACAGTTAATGTTAAAATCTTGTCAATACCTCATTGTTCAAGCATTTCTCCACCTATTTTCCTATTATCTCCCCTCTATGATTTTCAATCTGAGAGAAACTAATGATTCTCTTATGTAGCTTCCATTTTCTATCAATAAAGTATGCAGTCAAAACCATGTAATTAATATTTGGAATCGATGTCCAAGTATCAATCATAAGTGAGACTTTATATCCTTCCTCCACAAAGATGTCTCTCAACTGTTCTCTCAAGCTAGCATATATTCCTAAAATATCTCTAGCAATTGTAGTTCGAGAAGGAATAAAAAAATTTGGTTCTACTAACATCAAGGTTCCTTCCACAAACCTCCTAAATCCCTCGTTGTCCACAAATTTAAAGAAAAACTCATCAATTATGATCATCTCAGCAATTAATCTTCGAGCATTCTCAATACTAAACATCTTATAGTTCACTATTTTCGTATCACCACCTCCATCATTATCTTTATTCTTAAATACCAACTTCGTTTGAGTTATATCTACTTACTGTCTTTCGTATGATTTAGGATTTTTTTTTTTACAGTAACGTTCAAGATGCATTCTCATAGTTGAATTTTCATTCCTTCGTGGATGACATGCATACACCATACCACAATAATTATCTTTTGCATGTGCATCATCATCACTATACTCAGAACATTTAGTAAAATGATCTCATACCATATGCATATTTTTCCTATTCTTTCGAGTTAGTTGTAGTTTTGATGGAGTCATGCCAATCTCAACAACAAAGTCATCATTTTCGGTCACACTAGAATAGTTGTGGCTCTTGCTAGTAGTCTCAATCTTAGTATTACTATCCGTATTGGTCAAGCTTGTCGACATCGTGCCTACTACCCAGTGCCTACAATATACAAACTAAAAGTAAAACCCTAACCCAAATGTTTTATTTATGTATTATTTTTACTTTTTGAATAAACTAAACTGTAAATGAAATCTCTAAACTTTAAATTCTAATATGGCATATTTTGTGTATGTTCAACAATATTGATACATCAAATGGATAGAGAATACAAAATCCAACATATTTTCTAAAATTGGTGGAATAGATATTTTATTGCAACTATGTGCCTCAAATAACTTTTTAGTCTCAAAATTTTGATTCGATTTTTGATTATTGTGGAAAATATTGTTAATATTCAATAAAATTTCGTACACATGGATTGAATTTTAATTTTGTGTTTAATAGGGCTTATTTAACACAAAACTGCATATTAAAAAGACTTATTAATAAAAACTAAAATCTAATTAAAATTTAATGAAGATATAAACGATAAACATATAGTTTAATAGAAATTAAAATCTAAGGAAGATGTACTCACTGCACTCAACATTAACAACAAATGGGGCCATGATTGAGTTAAAAATGTAGAGTAATTTGATTTGTACTTCGAAAAGAAAAGAAAATGGATGAAGAAACAAATGGTACCTGCCTGAGGCTAAGACGTGAGGTCGGAGGACTTCGAAATTTGCATAAACTTTGACGGAGGACGAAAGTATCTATGGCTGACGGCAAACGACAAACGGTTGACGGCAGCATCGACCAATTTGAGGCGATGGTGTCGAGCGAGTCTGCGAGAGAAGAGATTTAGCCTTCAAGTTCAAGCGGCATCGACTTTCAAGGACTTGAGCCCGAGCAATATTCTTTTGCGAATGAGAGACTGAAATGGTGAAACCCTAAAAAGTATTAAATATATTTTATATAAATATATTATATATAATTATATATTTTTAATATATTTATTTAAAAGCGGTTCGGTTTAATTTCAAATCGGTTTTCGTATTTGAAACCAAACCAAACTGCATTAAATCGGTTTCAAATATGTCAAACCGAACCGAACCACATTAATTTAGTTTCGATTCGATTTCGATTCAGTTTCGGTAGTTTCAATTATCACCCCTAGGTGCAACTGTCGGTCTTTAGTGGAGTAACCGACAGTTAATGGATGTTGAATAATTTAATTAAAGGAGTTTAATTAATTATTCAAATATCATTAGAGCTTCAATCTACAGATCCATAAGGTCCTCTCTATAGCTCAACATAGATTATTGAGAGTTAATTTTGGATTAATTTGAATTGTTCGAATTAATTGAAGGAATTAATTATAAGTATTATTAATTTAAATTAATTATATATATGATATAATTAAAATAATGTATTTGATATATTATAATATAAAGTTCATTTATAGAGGAATTAAATATTTGAATACGATTCAAATACTAATTATATGAATGAGATTCATATAATTGAATTTAGTATAAATGTGATTTATATTAAAATATCATGAATTATTGAGAGAATTAAAACTATAGATTATATTGTATTTGATACAATATAAAAACTATAGGTTATTTGTTATATATGATATAACATATAGTTGTATATACATATAATAAGTTAGTTATCATATATATATATATATATATGTATGTATAATTATTATTTAAATTAAATTAATTTTAATTTAATTTTTAAATTTCAAAATCAAAGGGAGGGAAATAACTTCCCTCCCTTTAGTTCTTTCAATCACTAACGTGTGGAGTAATTTTCTATGGGAGAGATTCATCTTCTTCATAGAAGATTTCATAAAAATTGAGGGTGTTGTATTTTTTCAAGATCTGCCAGAAAAAAATCTCCCAAGAATTCTTTCCCTCTCTCTCAAACCCTCTTCCTCTTCCAAAATCTTAGTGTCCACACACTCCTGAGTATTCTCTTGCCCTACAGAGAATACAGATGTAATTCTTGTGGTGGTGATCATTGTGGTTTCTTATTCGTGATGAATTTGGAGAAGAAGAATCATGTGAAGAAATTGTTCTACAAGGGTAAGTCACGATCCTATCCCTATTTCTCTTTTTTTTTTTCTTTCTAAAGCATGGTTTTTTTTTTTTTTTATGCATAATCTTTATGTTCTGTAAAAATTTCTTTTCTATGTGAATCTAAAAATTGGGACAATCTCACTTCCGTGCAGAATTCATGGTTCCTTCAATTTGGAGATAAATAGAGGTTTAATAATTGTGTATTGTTTATGCAAGATGATTCCATGCTTATTGGTTTTCTTCTTCATATCTTGTGAAATTAGTGTTAGGTATTTGGAGGTAAATAAAGGTCTAAATTATTATTTTTTTATCTTCTTCTTTGTTAATTTTGCATTGTGAACTCTGAAACTCAGTTTCTTGTGGCTGGACATTTTGGTTTATATAAGCAATATACTGTGTCACAGTGGTGCTTTGATTTGTGGCCTGGAATATCTCCTGTTAGGTATATGTGCAATGTACTCTTAGCAATAGTGATCCTATTTAGATTCTTTGTAAAAGCTTTATCAATAATTTTGGTTATTAGCCTCTTTGTATTGCACTGTTATATGCTTATTCTTTGTTTTGTTTCACTTTCTGTAAAGACTAATCGATTAGACTTGACTTTCTATGTTTATTTTTTAGGGTTAATGTTTATGAGAATTTCGTTGCAGTCCAAGTATGGTATGTTATTCAACACTTACTCTCTCCTTATAGTTCAGGATTGATTCAGAGTGTTTGAATTAGGTTTAAGATTATTTTGATAGTTTTTGTTGCTCAAGCTTTACTTAGATCATTTCAAACTCTTTCTAAATGTTGAACCTAGTTTGTAACTCTTGGAAACTCTCTATTGTAGTTTTGGACTGATTCACAGTGTTAAATTAAGGTTTAATATTGTGTTTTTACTAGGTCTTGTACAAACCCACTGAAATGGTAAAGCTACCAAGCAAGTGATTGACATTTATTTAGTGACAAAACTTGTTGTAATGTAGTTACTAGTAGCAATACCTTGTTGTATTTAGTTTCTCTATAAAGATTTTATCAAGTTTGGTTATTAGTTTGCTTGTATACGATCATTTGAATACACTTGATAGTTTCCTTATATATATATTTAGTTTCTTTGTAAAAACCTTATCAACTTTATTCTTATAATAAAAGTTCTTATTTATGTTTGTACCAATCTTGTGTTAGAATGAGATTAGTTGATGATGGAAATGATCATGTGTGGAATGCAAGGTTCAAATAAATAATAAACTATCAAGACATGTATTTTATTGATAATATAAAGGTGTCATAAATATGAAATTTTGTGACAAAAAATATGTCATGATAGAAAATTTGTTAACATAAAATATTTGTCATATTTCAGATATTCTTGACAATAAAAATTGCTATGGTTAAGATATTTTTGACAAGAAAAAATATTACCATATATTCTTTTTTGACATTTTATAATTGTCGTCAATAAACGTAATGCTACAACAATAAGTCAATTTTGAGTCAACTGATGACAATGATAATTTGTCCTAGTAAACTTGACAATGGTAGTTTATAATTGTCAATGATTGTTCAATATTGACAATTAAATGTTGTCACTAAAAGTTTAATTACGACATTTTTTTAAACTGTCATTAATGTTCATATATTTATAGAGGATACGGATGGAGTTGACATTCAACATGTGGAAGCAATTAAGGATCCAAAAACTCTAAATACATCAATTTTAGAGGAAAATCATGCTTGTTCAAAGAGAAAAACAGAAATAGGGTTTCTAGTATACAATCGTTGTAGATGCCTCCAAATTGTATTCAATCTCCTTGAATTTCTTCTTCAATCCTTGAAATAGACCACTACAGAAGCATTCACTACTAATCTTAGGTCTTAGATTGAGTGGTGGAACTCAAATTGAGAGGGAATTAGGAGGAATTTTGAGATTTTGAGATAATTTTGACAGCACTTTTTTTTTTTTTTTTTTTTTTTTGTCGTCTAAAATTTCAGTTTGCATGGCCATTTCCCTGAGATTAACACTCATATTTATGGGATTAATACATGCAATCAGTTTTAGTGGAATTTTGACATTCAATTTCCACTAAAATGGTGAGATTAGGTGTCAACATAAATTGGAAGAATGGGATATTCCCACTTTCAAATTTCTTTATTATTTCTTTTGAATTTAATTTAATTTTATACAAAATCAAATTAAATTAAAATGAAATGGATTCTGATTTTGATTATTTCAAATTTTAATTTATTTAAAATACTTTATTTTAAATAAATAATTAAATTAAATAATTTTAATTAATTAATTTATTATCAAATATTAAATTAATAAAACACCTAATCCATACATGAATCACATTTATGTAATTGATATTTAAATCAAATTGATCTAAATATTTCCATCTCTCCAAATCCATTTAATTCGTTAACTAAACGTTTGATTATATCGAATATAATAATCCAAACCCTAAACCAAATTTGAACATTTCAAATTCTCTCCACAAGCTATTATAAGGTTTAGTCATTTTACAAGCTAGTAGAGGGACCTAATAAACCTACAGATCATGAGCTTCAATGATTTGAGATTAATTGGTTATACTCTTTAAACCGAATTAATCACTATTCGTTAACTACCGAGACATACCATTATAGCTCAGTAGTTATACTCTCCTCATTGTAGATATATTACTGCCCGCTAGATTTAACAATAATTAGTAGGTCAATCCTTCATAGGTCGTTCGCATTTTTAGCTAGGTCAAAATTATCGTTTTACCCCTATAATACATCTTGTTCCTTAAGTCTCCACTGATCCTCTAATGAACAATTGGTTTATGGTCCCACCAATAAACTGAACCCCTCTCAGCTATGAGAAGGCGGGGTCCCATTATTCAAGACCAGAAATCAATAATTAAAGGAACATCCTATCTGCTGACCCTAAGATTGGTAGGAGTGAATTTCGTCTTGCGAAACTATGTCCCCAGCTATCTATCTAGTCTTACCCCTAAAATGAAAGGTTTATTGAGCTGCGATGTTGAACCACTCTCACCTATACAGATTAAAGGATAATCCTGAATAAACAGGAGTTCGTAGTTAGCTTAGGATTAAGATCGAGTTACCTTAGGTCATCGAATTGAAATAGTCAGTTTTAACAATAAACGGTCGTTATAAAGAAAAGTGACTATCTCATAGTCTAGTCTTATGCAAACATCCTTTGCATAGAATGCCCCCACTCACATGTCTCTACATGAACGACTTTGAGATTATATCGTTTGTATCAATATACAAAGCGGGTCGCATTCATAGTGTCCCTAGGATAAGGTACCCAACTTTATCCATATATTTATGGATCTTTTTTGGCTATATACTAAAACTTGATCATCTTTTATATCTCTACATAAAGTTTAAATATTCATGTTATAGCAATGAGTTAGTTTATTGGATTCAGGAATGAATGCAATTCGATAACACTTTTATTTAAAGAAATCTCAATAATATCTTTATTGTAAATAAAATATGTTTAGTTTTACAAATTGCAAGTTTTAGGACATTCCTAACAAACTCCCACTTGGACTAAAACTCCAGTGGATTTAAATATACAATGTTGAGTAAGAGAGAATAAATACAATAAACTAGGGCATCTAAATACCCATGAATTTTTGTTCTCCCACTTCCCCTAGATTTATGAAACTCGTAGTCCTAGTCCCACTAGGTGACCCTCAAACACTTTAGTCGTGACGACCTTAGTAAATGGATTAGCTAAATTGTCTTATGAGGCTATCTGTGTGACGATCACGTCTTCTCTATGTACTATCTCTCTGATGAGATGGTACTTACGTTTGATGTGCTTTCCTCATATATGGCTTCTTGGTTCTTTTGAGTTGACAACTGCTCTACTGTTATAATAATATAGGGTGATTGGAAAATGCATATTTGGAACCACTTCCAAATCTGTCAAGAACTTTTTAAGCCATACTGCTTCTTTGGCTACTTCACATGCAACTACGTATTCAGCTTCCATGGTGGAGTCAACAATACAACTCTATTTGTTGCTCTTCCATACTATAGCTCCTCCATTAAGAGTGAATATTGATCCCAAAGTAGACTTCCTAGAATCTACATCGATCTGAAAATCAAAATCAGTGTATCTAGTAAGGATCAAATCCTTTCACGAGCATATAGTCCCTCGTTCTTAAAGATACTTGAGGATATTCTTAACGGAAGTCCAATAACTATACTAGGGTTGGACTGGAATCTGTTGACTATTCCAACTGCAAACCATATGTCTGAGCATGTACATAACATAGCGTACATTAAGATTCCGATTGCTAATGCATAAGAGATTCTTTTCATATCCTCAACTTCTTAAGGTTTCTTAGGACACTATTTCTTGAACAGATGAATTTCATGTCTAAAAGGAAATAAACCTTTTATTGGAATTTTGTATTTTATATCTTGACAACATATTATCAATATAAGATGCTTGAGATAGTACTAGCATTCTGTTCTTGCGATTCTTAACTATTTGGATTCCAAAAACATATTGTGCATCTCTTAAATCTTTCATTTGAAATTTCAATGCTAGCCATCTCTTGACATGAGCAAGGAATCCTACCTCATTCCCAATAAGCAGGATATCATCAATATGTAACACTAAAAAAACTATAGTCTTGTTAACTATTTTCTTGTAAACACAAGGTTTATCAACATTCTATTCAAACCGATAAGATTTGATCGTAGTGTCAAATATTATAAACCAGGATTGAGATGCTTGTAAACTTTTTGCTCTTGACCTTGTTCAATGAACCCTTCTAATTGAGACATATATATACTTTCTTCAAGATAACCATTCAAATAGGTTGTCTTGACATCCATTTTCCATATTTCATAATTATAAAAGGCGAAAATCGATAAAAGTACTCTAATAGACTTAATCATGGTAACAGGAGAAAAGGTTTCTTCATAGTTTACCCCCCTCCCCCCTCTTTAAGTAAAACCTTTTGCCATTAATGTAGCCTTTTAGGTTTGTACCTTACCAGCTTGGTCACGTTGTCTCTTGTAGATCCACTTACAACTAATATGTTACCCCATCTAGCTATTCTATAAGTTTTTAGATAGAATTGAAGTACATAGACTCCATTTCAAGATCCATGGCTTTTATCCATTGGTCTCATCTACATCTTTCATTGCCTGTTTAAAGGTCAATGGATTCTCAAGCCATCATCAGGTATGATGATGACCTAAGTTTCTATTAAACCCATGTATCGGTTAGGCTGTTGAACAATCCTTCTACTACGTCGAGGCATTCTCAATTCTTGATAAGGATGTGATGTACTAGTTTCATCAATAACTCTTGTTGAAGGACTGGCCTGATCAACAACTTTTGTTGGTTTGTCTGTAGTTTCTCTGGACATCTCATTCAATACTAGTTTACTGTGTTCGGATTGGTATCCTAATTCTCCTGGTAGTCTTGTAAACACCTTGTGAACATATTATTATTAATAAAATAAGTGTTATTTTATATGCATCTACTCAATCCAATAAACTAAGATCTGTGGTTATTTTATGTAACTTAAGTATGTATATGGAGACATACAAGTGGATCATGCCTTAAGTAATAACCTAAATGGTATGTAGTATAAGGATAAATGAGGGATACCTTATCCTAGTAACACTACAGATTCAGCCCGCTTTGTAGATGTTACAAGTGTTGCAAAGTGCTACAAATGGTTTGATCCTAACCATTAATGTGGAGACATGCGAGCGAGGGTATCCTATACAAAGAGTTTGTATAAGATCGGACCACAAAATTATTAGTCTCTTTATATAATGCCATTGATAATTGAGACTTGCATTTCACTAGGATGACCATAGGTGACATGACCTTAATCTTGAGTGAGTTGGAAACTCCAGCTCATGAGGGCGGTCCTTTGATTTGTATAGGGAGTGGTCAGATTGCCAACTCAACAAGCCTACCATTTTGGAGATTCGTTTGATTGGGGAGTTAGGAACTCAACTACACAAGATGGAATTCACTCCTTCCCCGAAGTAGAGGTAAGTAGATAAGTTGTTCCATTAAGGGCTGTTTCGAGTCTTGAATATTGTGGTCACACCCTCTCTTGGGAAGAGGGGACTCAGTTATAGTAGGACTATGACTTATTGTTCATTAAAGGAATCTATGGTACTTAAAGATTTAGATATAACTACAGGGACAAAAAGGTAAATTGGCCCAACTGTAATTACGAACGATTTGTGAAGGGTCACTGCTGAAGGAAATCAGATGTGAGATTTCCATGAGCAGCAGAAGAATGATAATTCCAAATTACAATCATAAATGAACAATACATTTACAGTCGACTTCCAAACAAGCGGTTATACAATTCAAATGCAGAAATTACAGCATGAACAATACAAATGCATAGAAAGCAAACTTTACGCACAAATGCAGAAGTGTCTCCACGCTGTGACGTGCGACCGCTGGAACAATCAGTAACCATGAACGCTCGATCTACATGATCGCAGTACCGCATGAACACGACACGAACAATTTGCGCTCGTCCTCAATGATCGCCTCGGTCACGAACTCCTGCGCAACATGAACGACCTCCACAACACCGAACGGCTTCTAGAAAACCTCAACGGTGTCGAGTTGAGTCTGACACCACCAACAAGGCTACCTTGGTATTCTCGGTGTGAGAATCAAAAGGGTGAGCTCTGTTCGGACTTGGTATGAGGTAGACGAAGAAGGAAACACCGATAGCGTACACGACTGGGCAAGTGGGAGATGGTGAAGGCCTATCATATAGGTCGATGCTCAATCGTTTAGATAAAGCTAAGCGATCGTCTAGCAAAAGCTATGCGATCGTTTAGCTCCGTATATTGCCTACAGACTTTACACGATCGTTTACCTTGGGCCAACGATCGTCTAGCAAAAATATACGATCATTTAGTAAATACTACAAGATCGTTTAGCTCGCCCCTGCACGATCGTTTAGCTCGTCCAGCCGTCGTTTAGTAAATCCGAATTTACTTGACGACTTCGTGAGTTTCTTTTGCACGAGAAAGGAAAGTAAAAAACTTTTCAATCATTTGTAAAACTCCTTATCAAAATAGGAAAACCATTTTCCTTTTAAACTCATGGTTACCATGATTCAATAACCACCCACTACTTTGGTTATTTAAAAGAAAAAGAATTAATTATCCAATAATTAATATTATTATAAACATAAATGATAACCAACTTATCATACTATATTTATAACCTATAGTTTTAATATTTCATCTCATGAAACATATAAACTATAGTCCTTTTTCTATTCTATGGTACTTAATGTAAATCTCATTTACATCAATCCTCCACTAGATGTATCTCATACATCATACCGATTATATCATATATAATCAAAATACCTCTTGTCGATTTGAACATTTCAAATCAACACGAAGAACTGATCCTCAACTGAATCCATTGAGCTATCAAAGGGACCTCATGGACCTGTAACTCGAAGCTCCAAATGGTACTTGAATAACTGACTAAACTCTTTAGTCACGGGATCCACCATCCGTTAACTGCCAAGCACTCCACTAAAGATCGATAGTTGAACTCTGTTTACCACAGATATATTATGTGTCCATCTCAACCAATCAGCAGTGGAAAAACCCTTCACAGATCGCTGTAAGTACAGCTGGGCCAATAACCATTATGCCCCTGTAGTTACATCTATCTTCTTAAGTACCACTGATCCCTCTAATGAATATAAGTCATAGTCCTACTATGGCTGAGTCTTCTCTTCCAAGAGAAGCTGTAGCCAATATGTTCAAGCCCTAGAATCAGTCCTTAAGGGAGCAATCTCTCTACTTATCCCTGCTTCGGGAAAGGAGTGAATTCCATCTTGTGGATTGAGTTCCCAGCTCCCAGATCAGACAAGTCCCCAAAAAGGTAGGCATGTTGAGTTAGCAATCTGTCCACTCTCACCCATATTAATCAAAAGACCGCCCTCAAAGGTAGGAGTTCCCAAAACACTCAGGATTGAGGTCGTGTCACCTATGGTCATTTAGGTGAGATGTAAGTCTCTAGTATCAACGTCCTTATATACAAAGTCTAGTCATCTTGTGGTCCAGGTCTTATACAAACTCTTTATATAGGATACCCCCGCTCCATGTCTCCACATGAATGGTCAGGATCTACCATCTGTAGTAGTTTACAATACTTGAAAACCTCTATAAAGCGAACCGTATCCGTAGTGTCACATGGATCAGGTATCCCACCTTAATCCTTATACTACAGACCTATTTAGGTTATCACTTAAGGCATGATCCACTTGAATATCACATATACATGCTTAAGTTCACATAAGATAACCATAGAGTTTTGTTTATTGGATATGAGTAAATCCCAGAATTAAATAACACTTATTTTATTCATTGAACAATGTGTATCTTTAAAAACAACGAGACTCTGGGAGAATTAGGACACCAATCCCAACAATCACACTATTGATTGGTTATATCCAATGGACACAGAATTATATCTTAGTGCGAAGAGTGCAACTGTCGGTCTTTAGTGGAGTGACCAACAGTTAACAGATGGTGGACCTCGTGATTAAAGAGTTTAGGCAATTATTCACATACCGTTGGAGCTTCAAGCTATAGGGCCACAAGGGCCTCTTGGTAGCTCAATGGGTTCAAGTTGAGAATCAAAATTTGGATTATTTTGAAGTGTTCAAATTAACAAGAGGAAATTTAATGATATGTGATATAATTAAATTAATTTCATTATATGTGATATAATTGATTTGATGTATTAGATACATTAATTAGAGGAATTAATATAAATATGATTTATATTAAATACCATAACATAGAAAAAGAACTATAGTTTATATGTTCCATATGAAGAAATATTAAAACTATAGGTTATAAATATAATATAATAAGTTGGTTATCATATTTATTTATAATATATTAATTGTATGATAATTATTCTTTTTCTTTAATAACCGATTGAGTGGGAGGTTATTGGAAGTTTTATGGTAACTGTGAGATAAAAAGGAAAATTGTTTTCCAAATTGGTTGGTTGATTCATTCGGAGAGATCTCACAGAAAAGGCTTAAAATAGTTTTACTAAACGATAACATAGATAGCATACATGATCGAGGATCGAGTTTACTATATGATAGTTACTCAATTACTCATTGCTACACAATCGAGTAACAAAGTCTATACGATAGGCTTCTTCTTACTAAACGATTGAGTATCTAGTCTATACGATAGACTTCATACGTCTCCCACTTACTCAATCGTCTATCTCCTCCTTTCCTCTATCCAAAGTCACACAACTCACAACTCCTGGATTCTCACATCGAGAATACCAAGGTAACTCTTGTGGTAGTGTTCTAATTTCATTCGAGGTTCGAGGATCGAGTTGGACTCATAGTGATCGAGGATTCTTCAGTTCGTGTTGTTGATTATTCTGTCATTGCGTTCGAGTACTTCTTTGGACGCGTTGGAGATTGATCGAGGGTTCAAAGGTCTGCATACTCTATCCCTTGTTCATTCTTTTAAAAAGCATGCTTGTAATTTACTTATTATGCATAATCTATTTTTGTAGACTGTAATTATTGTCTTCTTTCTCAATAGGATTTGGAACGATCCGCTTCTGCTTACTGGATGTCTATGTTTAGATTTCCTTCAATTGGTATTAGAGCCAAGTTGTTATGATATTCCAAATACCATTGCTGTATTGAACTTTATTTTACTATTTTTTATAATGCATTTAAGTTGTTAAGTGTGTTTGTGGATGGTTTGATGGATGTTTTGGGATGATGGCCTCTACTTTAATGCTTTCTTTTACATTTCAAAGTTAATTTGTAAGGGCCCTTGCATTTTTGGGCATAATTAACTTGCTATCGAGTCTGTATTCAAAGTGTTTGAAGTGTCTTGAGTCATTCACAATGAAGTTTCAAAGAAGCATGGAGCTGTTGTTCTCATCGAGGAAGAAGAAGACCAAGCGTTGGTCGTATAGTGTAGCCCAAGCTAAACGATCATTTAGATTTGGCCAAACGATCAAGTAGAAAATTTTTAACTCGATCGTGTAGCAATTTATAAAACGATCGTATGGCTAATGCTAAACGAACGAGTAAAGAGTTTACTCGATTCGTTTACGTTGGCTACTCGATCGTGTAAATGATCACATAAAGTATATGATATTCGATGCATGGTAGGCGCGCGCATTAAATGATCGAGTAGACCAACATGCTTCATCGCATAGTCACTAGCTACTCGATCACTCGGTATGTGATACTCGACGCTTGCTCCTTGATCGTTTAGACGATCATGCTTCATCGCACAGTTATCGTCTACTCGATCGTTTAGGCATGCATTTAAACTCGGTACGCTGCATAATCAAGTGGCCTTCATGCTTCATCGCATAGTCAAAGGTACTCGATCGTGGTTACTCGACCAACGTTACTCGACGATCACAAGGAAAAGCTACACGATCAGTGGAACGGGATTCACTCGGGAGGTTCAAGACCTGGTTCGCTTGTTTGAACCGGTCGACTTGATGGTTCAATGTAATAGTTAGTTTTATTTCGGATTTTGAGGCATATTATCTCGGTTTATCATTATTTTTAATGTACATGAGATGTATGTTTGTTTATATGCCATAATGTATGACATATAGATTTAAAAACTCACCTTAGGTTATGCATTTATTCATGCATCATCTTTGTATTATAAGTGTATAATATAGTAGATTGCATGATTAAATTATATTAAAGCATGCTCATGCATCATATAATATAAGACTTATATTTATGCATGCATTAAGCATATTCATGCATCATTTTTAGATTATAAGTGTTATAGTATAAGGGTATATGAGAGTATGTATGCTTGGTTCATTACTTTGTTATATAAGAGTTATATAGAAGTAGTAATGAATGAACAATGTATGGAGCATGACACTTAGGTCTATTTATAAAAGTTATAAATGCCTTGAGAATGTGTTCTTCGCATTGTGGTTGATTTTGATTGTTTCGTTTTTTTATAAGAGTTATAATTAATGAAATTAGAATTAAAATCAATAACCAAGAGTTGCATGCAAACTTAGGTAAAATCATGTTATAAAAGGGTCTTAAAATTTGATTGAGATAGACCTAAATTCATGGTTCTAATGAGATTAGAAACCTAAGTTTAATCTTTTAAATTGGTTTAATAGGATTAAATTGATTTGAATAAAAGATTAAATTTATAATAAATCTATCTATAAAGGACCTTTTGTCTAAGATGGGTTCCGGCTAGGCTAGGGTATTTAAACTGACGGAAACGGAACACCCCTATCTGGGAACCTACCTGGAAAGGTGAATTAGATAGATTTACTACAAGCATGAAACAATTGATTATAAGTTTGTTAAAGTGTTTAATGAATGATGATCAAAAGTTTTTTAACTTTCCAAAGTAAGAGTTACTTTTGGGCAAACCTAAACAGTCACTTAGTTAAAATAGTTAGCCATGCTTTTTCTAAGTAAACTAAACCCTAGGTTCTTAAAATACTCAATGGGAGGAAAAGATGTATATGATATGTCAATTCCACTCACGTTTCTCCTTGAATGTTCACACCAGGAGATTCATGCTTGGCCTCATGGTGCCCTGGGAGCATCTCCCTTCGGATGATGTTTGCATGGGTCAATGTCAAGGTGAACGGAGAGAGTATTTATAGTAAGTGGGTGAAGGATATGTGTCAACATGTCCTGCGGTCTCTTTCATTGGTTTGCATCGTGAGATCTTCTTGCACGGCCTTGTGGCGCCCTGGGAGCGTCCCCCTTCAGATGGTTTGTGTGGTTGGTCAATATCAAGGCACACTCCAGAAATGGATAGGGTCGTTTTAGTTTTTGCCCCAATCGGATTTTTTCCCTTCGGATTGGCTTCTTAGGATGAAACTCTAGGATCTAAAATGAAGGGTCATACTTACAGAAAATTGTTAAGCAAGTTAATGATTTCTTGACCAAATCAATGATGGCTAGTCATTATAGGAACAAAAGTTGTTTTGGTTAATGATTGGTTGGGAGTGTCTCAATTCAGAGGAGGGATAAATTGACTATTCTTTGGTGGCTTTTGTCCTAGACCACTGAAGCGTCATTGCAAAACTAGATGTCACATGGGGTTTATTTTGATTTTGCTAAACCAGATTGGATTTGTTTTTAAAGAGTATTTGCTAAAATCTAATGTAGATCAATATATTTATTTTTTCAGCAACGTGTCATTGTATGTTTTTCCATTAATTGCCTTTTCAAATTTGACTAATTACATACATTGGAAAGAATCTATTAAAACGTATTTCGTGGTAAACAACCTCGAGTTTGTCATAGTAGAGGAGTGTCCTCAAGTCTCAACCCCTGATGCACCATAAAATGTTCGTAATGAGGTATGGATGAAGGCTAATTCGATGATCCGACTTCACATTTTGGCTAGCATACCTGACATTGGCCAAAAGAGTTGAGAACATGGTCATTGCACTCAGATCATGGACTCGTTGCAAGAATTATTTGAACATTAGTTCTCACTTTTTGAGCAAAAAGGGATTGAAGACAAAGAAACCAATAGTATCGGTTCCAAAAATAATCTCCAGTCTTTCTTAAATGTTAAGGGACTAAAAGAGAGCAATTGTTGCTGACTCAGATGAAGTTCATCAATGAGAATTGTTCTCTGAAATGGAACTTGGAACTTATTTAGGTTATTATACAGATCCCACTACTCTCTAGAAGAGGAAGAAGTCTAGAGGCGATAAATATGATTTATTTGTCTTGGAGACGTGCTTGGTAGAGAATGATGATTCTACCTGGATACTTGATTTAGGTGCTAGTAATCATGTATGTTCTTCCCATCAAGGATTTAGTTCCTGGAAAAAATTGGAAGATGGAGAGATGACTCTTCGAGTCGGTACTGGTGATGTTGTTTCAGCTGTTGCTGTAGACAGGTTTAAGTTATTTTTGGACAAGAAACATTATCTGTTACTAGATAATTTATGTAGTTCCTCATATCAAGAGGAACTTAATTTCAGTTTCTTGTCTAATTGAACAAGGTTATTTGATCTCCTTTTCTGAGAGTAAAGTGTTTATTTTTTAAAAATGGTATGGAGATTGGTTTTGGTTCAATGGAAAATAACTTGTATGTACTAAGGTTGTTAGTTATAAAAGCCTTACTTAGTTTAAAATAGCAACACCTGCAAAAAGACCAAGAGTTTCTCCTAAGGAAAACGCCCATCTTTGGCATCTAAGATTAGGTCACATCAATCTCAATAGGATTGAGAAGTTAGTGAAATGTGGACTTCTAAATGGTTTAGAAGAAAACTCTTTGCCGGTATGTGAATCATGCCTCGAAGGCAAGATGATCAAATAACCTTTTACTGGAAAAGATTATAGAGTCAAGGAAACCTTGGAGCTTATACATTCAGACCTCTGTAGTCCGATGAGTGTTAGAGCTCAAGGTGGGTATAAATATTTCATCTCTTTCATAGATGATTATTCAAGATATGGGTATCTATACCTAATGCAACATAAGTCTAATGCTCTTGAAAAGTTCAAGGAGTATAAGGTTGAAGTTGAAAGCTTGTTAAGTAAGAAGATAAAAACACTATGATCTGATCGTGGTGGAGAATATATGGACTTAGAATTCCAGAACTATATGATAGAACATAGAATCATGTCCCAACTTTCGGCTCTAGGTACACCTCAGCAGAATGGTGTATCAGAAAGGAGAAACAGAACCCTATTGGACAATGGTTTGGTCTATGATGAGTTATGCTCATCTTTCAGACTCATTTTGGGGATATGCAGTAGAGACTGCAGTTTACATTTTGAACAATGTTCCCTCAAAAAGTGTTTTTGAAACGCCTTTTGAGTTATGGAGAGGCCGTAAAGGTAGTTTACGCCACTTCAGGATTTGGGGATGTCCAGCCCACATGTTTGTGGCTAACCCTAAAAAGTTGGAACCTTGTTCGAAAGTTTGCCTATTTGTAGGCTACCTCAAAAAAACGAGGGGGGATACTTCTATGATCCAAGTGAGAATAAGGTGTTTGTGTCGACAAATACTATCTTCTTAGAAGAAGACCACATAAAGGAACATAAACCACAAAGTAAGCTAGTTTTAAATGAGATTTCTAATAAGACTACTGAAAGTTCAACAAGAGTTGTTGAACAGACTGATAGATCAACAAGAGTTGTTGATGTTGGTTCATCTAGTCAACCATCTCAAGAGTTGAGACTGTCTCGACGTAGTGGGAGGATTGCAAACTCACCGAAACACTACATGGGTTTGATTGAAGCCCAAACCATTATATCTGATTATGGAGTTGAGGATCCATTGTCTTATAAGCAAGCAATGGAGGATGTTGACAAAGATGAGTGGATTAAAGCCATGAATCAAGAAATAGAGTCTATGTACTTCAATTTCGTCTGGAAACTTATGGATCAGCCTGATGGGGTAAAACCTATAGATTGTAAGTGGATCTACAAGAGAAAAAGAGGAGGAGATTAGGGGTGTTAAAAAACCCGATGATCTGAAAGAACCGATCAATCCAACACAACCCGTATGGTCTGGGTTGGGTTATTGACTTATTTGGGTTGAGTTGGGTTCATATAAATGAAAATTTTATAGGTTGGGTTGGTTCATGAGTTCACCTAATATAACCCAAACCAACCCGAATTTATTATTAACTTTAAAATATATTTTTTATTACTTATAACACAATTATTTATACATATATTGATTTAAATTTTATTTAGTTCAAATATTTTTTGAATAATTTATTCTTCTACAAAGTAGTTTCTTTGCACTTTAGAAATAAAATTTTCACTATATAAATCGAAATTGAGTTGTTAATCTTAATTCAATATATGAAAATAATTCAATTAGACTTTTACATATTTATGTTTTGCTTCTTTTTGGAACAAAATTTTAAATAAATAACCCGATTAACCCGAACCAACCCAACCCAAATATTTCATGGTTGGGTTGGGTTGGGTTCATTTTTTAATAAGGGTTATTTGGGTTGAAAAAATTTACAACATGAATAATTGGGTTAGGTCTAAAAAGTCTTTTAACCAAACCCAACCCAACCCATGAACACCCTTAGTGGAGATGGAAAGGTGCAGATCTTTAAGGCTAGACTTATGGCAAAGGTTTATACTCAGGTCGAGGAAGTGGACAATGAGGAAACTTTATCACTTGTTATCATGTTGAAGTCTATCAGGATTCTCCTATCCATAGCCACATTTTACGATTATGAGATATGACAAATGGACGTCAAGATTGCCTTTTTGAATGGTAATTCTGAGAAGACCGTCTACATGGCTCAACCAGAGGGGTTCATTAATCCAGATCAAGAGGGTTTGCAAGCTTAATAGGTCCATTTATGGATTGAAACAAGCATATAGATCTTGTAACATTAGATTGATAGTGCGATCAAATCATTTGACTTTGATTAGAATGTTGATGAGCCTTACGTTTACAAGAAAATCATCAACAACTCAGTAGCTTTCCTTGTGCTGTATGTGAATGATATCCTACTAATTGGGTATGATGTAGGTTTTCTTACTGACATTAAGAATTGGCTAGCCTCCCAATTCCAAATGAAAGATTTGGGAGAGGCACAGATTGTTCTAGGGATCCAAATCATAAGGGATCGTAAGAACAAAAGGTTGGCCTTGTCTCAAACATCATACATTAACAAGATATTGATCAGGTACTCGATGCAGAATTCCAATAGGGGTTTATTACCTTTCAGGCATGGAATTGTTTTGTCTAAGGAACAGTGTCCTAAGACACCTCAAAAGGTTGAGGAAATGAGATGGATTCCCTATGCATTAGCTGTTGGTAGCCTCATATATGCAATGTTATGTACTAGATCTAATATTTACTATGCAGTAGGGATTGTCAGTTGATACCAATCCAATCTAGTATTAGATCACTGGACGGTGGTCACAATGATCCTCAAGTATCTTCGAAGAACGAGGAACTATATGCTCGTGTATAGAGATAAGGTTTTAATCCTTATAGGATACATAAACTCTGACATTTAAACTGATAGAGATTCTCAAAAATTGACATCAGGGTAGCGTTCACTCTGAATGGAGGAGCTGTAATTTGGCGAAGTATCAAGTAGAGATGCATCGCAGACTCCACTATGGAAGTCAAATACGTAGCCACTTGTGAAGCTACTAAAAAGGTTGTTTGGCTTAGGAAGTTCCTTACCGATTTGGAAGTTGTTCCGTCTTTGCCGATCACACTCTATTGTGATAACAGCAGGGTTGTGGAAAATTCTAAGGAACCTCGGAGTCACCAACGAGGAAAGCATATAGAATAGAAATATCATTTGATCAGGGAGATTGTGCATCACGGTGATGTGATTGTCACAAAGATCGCGTCGGAGCACAACGTTGCTGATCCGTTTACATAGGCTCTCACAGCTAAAGTGCTCGAGGGTCATCTAGAGAGCCTGGGTCTACGACACATACGACATCTTGCCTAGGGCAAGTGGGAGATGATACTGGGGTATAGAGTATGCCCTAGTTTATTGTATATTGTACTATTTTTGTATTGTATATTATTCTCCCGAGGCATTAGAACAAGTGGGAGATTATTATGATTGGTATCCTTATTCTCCTGGTAGTATCGTAGTTTGTAAACACTTTGTGAACATATTGTTATTTATAAGCATTTACTCAATCCAATAAACTAAGATCTGTGGTTATTTTATGTAACTTAAGCATGTATGTGGAGACATACAAGTGAATCATGCCTTAAGTAATAACCTAAATGGTCCGTAGTATAAGGATAAAGGAAGGATACCTTATCCTTGTGACACTATGAATATGACCCATTTTGTAGATGTTACAAGTGTTGTAAAGTGCTACAAATGGTTTGATCCTGACCATTCATGGGGAGACATGCGAGCAGGGGTATTCTATATAAAGAGTTTGTATAAGACCGGACCGTAAAATGATTAGTCTTTTTATATAATATCATTGATAATTGAGACTTACATTTCACTAGGATGACTATAGGTGACATGACCTTAATCTTGAGTGAGTTGGGAACTCCTGCTTATGAGGGCGGTCCTTTGATTTGTATGGGAGAGAGTGGCCAAATCGCCAACTTAACAAGCATGCTTGTAATTTACTTATTATGCATAATTTGTTCTTGTAGACTGTAATTGTTGTGTTCTTTCTCAATGAGATTTGAAACAATCTGCTTCTGCTCACTGAATGTTTATGTTTCGATTTCCTCCATTCTACGAGGTTGATGAATTCTTATGTGGTCTTCCTCTAAGAATGTAGCGTTTGTCGATACAAGCACTTTATTATCTTGAGGATCATAAACAAACCACCTTTTTTTTCTTTGGGTTATTCTACAAATAGGCATACCTCATAACGTCATTCCAGTTTCTTTGGTTTTTGTACCAATACATATGTTGGACATCCCTAAATCCTGAAGTGACGTAAACTATATTTCAACCTTCTCCATAACTCGTACGATGTTTTTGAAACACTTTTCGAGGAAACCATGTTTAAAATAAATATGGCAGTTTGTACTGCAGATCCCACAATGACTGAGGTAACTGGGCATAACTCATCATTGAACGAACATGTCTAACAGGGTTCTATTTCTTCTTTCTGCTACACCATTTTGTTGTGGTGTACTAGGTGCAGTAAGTTGGGTTTGAATTCTATATTCTATCAAATAGTTCTAGAATTCTAAATCCATATACTCACAACCTCGATCTATCGAAGTGTCTTGATCTTTTTACATAATAAATTCTCAACTTCTGCCTTGTACTTTTTGAACTTTTCAAGAGTTTTGGACTTATGACGCATTAGGTAAACATAAACATATCTTGAATAGTCATCAATGAAATTGATGAAATATTCAGATCCTCCTCAAGCTTTGATATTTATTGGACCACAGAGATCTAAGTGCACAAGCTCTAGAGGTTCTTTACTTCTTAGACCTTTTTCTGTAAAAGATCTCTTAGTCCTTTTACCCTCAAGGCATGATTCACACAGAGGTAGAGAATTGTCTTCTAATTGATTTAGAAGTCCATTCTTTACTAACCTTTTAATCTTGTTGACATTTATGTGTCCAAGTCTTAAGTTTCAAAGATAGGCATTAAAAGAAATTTTTCGTTTCTTATTTTTCGTTTTAGCTTTTTTAAAGATCTTTATATTTAAAATAGCTTTTGCCATAGTTGATTTTAACATATATAAGTGTTGGGGTTGATGCCCTAAAGTCTCGTATTCTATAGTTTGTAAACAATTTCTAGGAACGCTTGTGATGTATAATATATGATATTTACTTCACTTCTTGATTTTGCTCATCTGAATGTTTTATTTGCTTTACCACAAACCAATAAATTAAAATCTCTGGTTGTCTTTATGTAATTTAAGCATGCATGTAGTGACATACAAGTGGATCATGTCTTAAGTGATAACCAAAATGGTCTGTAATATATGGATATAGGAGGGAAACCTTATCCTGGTAACGCTACGAATGCGGCCTGCTTTGTGGAATAGTTACAAGTGTTATGACTTGTCATAGATGGTATGATCCTAATTGTGAAGGGGAAATACGAGCGGGGGCGTCTTATACAAAGAGTTTGTATAAGACTTGACCACGAAGTGTTAACGTCTCGTTATATAACATCGTTCATGACATAGACTTCACTTCACTAGGATGACCATAGGTAACATGACATCAATCCTGAGTGAGTTGGAAACTCCTGCTATTGAGGGAAGTTCTTTGATTTGCATGAGTGCAAGTGGCCAGGCTGCCGACTGAAACCTATCACCTTGGAATTCGTATGATTTGGGAGCTGGGAACTCAGCTACACAAGATAGAATTCACTTCTTCCCCGAAGCAGGGGCAAGTAGATAGATAGCTCCCTTAAGGGCTGATTCCAGAGCTTGAAGGATGTGGTGCCACACACCTTCTCATAGCCCGAGAGGTGTTCACACATAGTTGGACTATGTTGTATTTAGAGGGATCAATTGTATTTAAGGAGTGAGATGTAACTACAGGGGAAAAATGGTAAATTGGCCCAGATGTACTTATGACATATGTGAAGGGTTATCATACTCATGATTAGTTATATACGATTGACACATAAATATATCTGTTGTAAGAAGAGTTTAGCTATTGGTCTTTAGTAGAACGCCTGGCAGTTAACGGATGGTGGATCTCGTGGCTAAAGAGTTTAGTCAGCTATTCACGTACCGTTGGAGCTTCAAGCCATAGGTTCATAAGGTCCCTTTAGTAGCTTAGATACGAATTGAGAATAAGTTTTTTGGGTCAGTTTGAAATGTTCAAATTGACAAGAGAGAGTTCAATTATATATGATATAATTGAACTCGTTAATTATATACGATATGATTAACTAAATGTATGAGATACACTATTTTGGAGGAAATTAGATATAAACATGATTTATATCAAGTAGAGAAGAAAACACTACAGTTGATATATGATATCAAACTATAGGTTAAGAATATAATATGATTATATTCATTCAGTTATGAGATAATTGGCCGAAGTTTTCTCCGAATTTGTGCGAAAGTGGGAAGCTGAATTCAATTCTAGTAATTGAAGAATAAAATGAAAATTGTCTTCATTTTACAAAAGACACGCAAAAATCGCTCACGGTGTGAAAGCCTTGTATCGCTTAGTGTTGAGAGCCTATACGATAGTGTTAGGGTTGATGCCTTAAAGTTTCGTGTCCTGTAGTTTGTAAACAGTTTGTACGAACGCTTGTGCTGTATAATATATGATATTTACTTCACATCTTGTTTTATGCTCAATTGTATTTTATTTGCTTTACCACAAACCAATAAACATAAAATCCATGGTTATCTGTATGTAACTTAAGCATGTATATGGTGACATACAAGTGAATCATGTCTTGAGTGATAACCAAAATGGTCTGTAGTATATGGATATAGGAGGAAAACCTTATCCTGGTAACGCTACGGATGCAGCCCGCTTTATGGAATGGTCACAAATGTTGTGACTTATCACAGATGGTCTGGTTCTGATTATTCGTGTTGGGGACATGCGAGTGGGGGCGTCCTATACAAAGAGTTCGTATAAGACCTGACCATGAAGTGTTAATGTCTCATTATATAACACCGTTCATGACAGAGACTTCACTTTACTAGGATGACCATAGGTAACATGACCTCAATCTTGAGTGAGTTGGGAACTCCTGCCATTAAGAGCAATCCTTTGATTTGTATGGGTGCGAGTGGCCAGGTCGCCGATTCAAACCTATCATTTTGGAGATTTGTCTGATTTGGGAGCTAGGAACTCAGCTACACAAGATGGAATTCACTCCTTCCCCGAAGCAGGGGTAAGTGGATAGATAGCTCCCTTAAGGGTTGATTGCAAGGCTTGAACGATGTGGTGCCACACACCTTCTCTTGGCCCAAGAGGTGTTCACACATAGTTGAACTATGTTATATTGTTCATTAGAGAAATCAGTGGTACTTAAAGAGTGAGATGTACCTACAGGGGCAAAATGGTAAATTGGCTCAGTTATACTTACGAGCATGTGTGAAGGGTCATTGTACTCATGATTGGTTATATCCGATAGACACAGAAATATATCTGTGGTAAGAAGAGTTCAGCTGTTGGTCTTCAGTGGAATGCCTGACAGATAACGAATGGTGGATCTCGTGGCTAAAGAGTTTAGTCAGCTATCACGTATCGTTGGAACTTCGAGCCACAGGTCCATTAGGTCCCCTGGGTAGCTTTGATAATGTTGAGAATCAGTGTTTGGGTCAGTTTGAAGTGTTCAAATTGACAAGAGAGAGTTCGATTATATATGATATAATTGGACTGGTTAATTATATATGATATACTTGACTAAATGTATAAGATACATTATTTTGGAGGAAATTAGATATAAATATGATTTATATCATGTGAAGGAGAAATTACTATAGTAGATATGTGATATCAAACTATAGGGTAAGAATATAATATGATTATATTCATTAATTATTAAATTGGTTAATTATATGATAATTGGCCTAAGATTTCTCTCAGACGTGCATTAGTAGGAGCAGCCGCATTCGGTTATGTTAACCGAAGAATAAAATGAAAATTTGTTTCATTTTGCAAAGGTTCGTAAAAAAAAAATCGCATCGGTGTGAAAATGTAACGATCACATAGTTTGAGAGCCTATATAATAGTCGCTCATCGTCTAAACGATCACACACCTTGTG
The DNA here is from genome assembly GCF_009727055.1 of Benincasa hispida. Lineage (NCBI taxonomy): Eukaryota > Viridiplantae > Streptophyta > Magnoliopsida > Cucurbitales > Cucurbitaceae > Benincasa > Benincasa hispida. The sequence continues at coordinate 34,575,872 of NC_052351.1, read as the reverse complement.
CTTAAACGATCGTATGCTAGTTTCTAAACGATCGTTTAGCATTCCTAAATGATCGCATAGTGTGTCGTGTTTTCTAAACAATCGTCGACCATTTACTAAACGATCGCTTAGTAAAACCTACACAATCGTGTAACTTTTTCTAAACGATAAGCATTTAGCTATACGATAGCTTTTTTTCTCTCCCACTTGCTTATCGTCTACACGATTAGTTCTTTCTCCAACCTCTACCAAACTCACCAAAGACCACACTTTGGATTCTCACTCTGAGAATACCACGGGCTCAATTTTGGTGGTGTCGTCCCCGCTGCTGTTCACTTGTTCGTGATTGTTCATCGTGCTACTACGGACGACTTGTTTGCTGGGCGATAGAGATCGCATAGAGGTCTTCCATTGCGTCAGGGTTCCAAAATTTGAAGAGGGTCTTCAATTGTTATGAGAACTCTTTCTTTTGTATTTTATTGTTCGAAGCATGCCTTTAATTAGTGTGAATTTGCATAACTGTATGTTAGAATGTATGTGTTGTATTTCAGTCACAATGGAATCGGAAAGATCCAAACGTGCTCATGGATGCTCTTCGTTAAGAGATCCTTCAGACAGTGCTCGCCTACTAAACGATTGCACACCCGCGTTTCCTAAATGATCGCCCGTAATTATCTAAACGATCGTTTACCTTTTGATAGATGATCACTTAGAAATTACTACATGATCGTGTATCTTGTCCCAACCTAGACGATCAAGCACCAGACTATACGATAGTCTTCCTTTTCTCCCACTTACTTGTTCGTAATACACAATCAGACCTTTCCTCCTCCCCTCTACCAATTCCATCAAAGTCCACCATTTGGATTCTCGCTCCGAGAATACTGAGGGCTTTGAGTGGTGGTGTCGTCCCTGTTTGCTTGGTGTTCGTGCGTTGCTGATCGTGTAAATGACCATGGTGTTGCTGGGCGATTGCTTGTCGAACGAATAGGAATGAGAGAAGTTAGTTCACTGTGAGACCGAGTTCTGGTGAAGAAAGTCTTCAACTAGTACATTCTCTCGATCTTTTGGTTTTATCTTTTAAAGCATGCTAGTATTTAGTGTTTTCAATGCATATCTATATGTTAGAATGTATGTGTGGAAATTCTGTCATAATGAAATCGGAAAGATCCACTTCCGCTCATAAGTACTCTTGTATAAAAGTTTCTTCAATAAGTTATTTCAAGTTTAGCATAACATATTGGAGCACCTCTTGAACTAATTTACACTTTATTTATATCAAAAGTAACTTTTTACATATGTTCTAATAAATAGGAGATTGAAACTAAGTTCCTTTTCATATTAGGTGCATAGTATACATTTTCCAATAAAATGTAAACATCTCCAAAAGATAACTTAAGATCTCCCACTGCTTGAGTCGAAATGACTTCATCTTTCCCACTTTGAAAGTCATCTCGTTCTCTGTTAGCTGTCTCTAGGAACTAGTTTCCTGAATGAAAGTGAAAATATGATTAACGATGCTTGAATTCAATATCCAGGTTAAATGAGAAATTTCTACTAAACATGTTTCAATTACTAGTTAAATCATATTTACCTTGGTTTTCCTTCTCGGCCTTCTTTTTTGCAAGATATTTAGGGCAATTTCATTTTCAATGACCATCTTCGTTGCAATAAAAACATTTTTCTTTTGAAACTTTTGTCTTACTTTTCTTAGTATGGGCTTTTTTCTTCCCTTTTTCCTTTTTCTTCATTTTTATTTTTAATTAGAGATTGGTGAGTCTGGAGTTCATTTAAAAGAGTAGTCAAGTTATAATTAATTGTATTCATCACTGTGTTTGTGCGAAAATTTGGGAAACTCTTCAGAAGAGATTCCATGATCATACTGTTGGGTTTTATGTTCTAAAACTCGTGGTATGTAAACAATAGAGCTTATTCTGATAATTCAATAAAGGTGTTATTGAATAGATCTATTACTTGAATAGAAATCCAATAAATTGAAAAGTCCCTTGACTATTGGATGAGTACTTGAACTTTATGTGGAGACATAAAGGTGGATCAGGTTCGAGTAAATAGTCAAATTGATCTATAGTACATGGATAAGGTTGGGTATCTTACTCTGGTAACACTATTGGATGCTTCCTACTCTGTAGTTGTTACAAGGAGTTGTAAAGTGCTACAAACAAAGTGATCCTAATTCGTTCATGTTGGACATGAGGAGTGGGGGTCCTTGTGCAAAAGAGTTTGTACAAGATCAGACCACGAAATGAGTCACTCTTACTTTATAACATTGTTTACTGTTTAAGACTGACTATTTCAAAGTGATGACCTAGGTAACTTGACCTTAATCCTAAGCTAACTATGAACTCCTGTTTATCTAGGATTGCCCTTAGATTTGCATAGGTGAGGGTTGGCTTAATAACACCAGCTCAATATGACTGCCATTTCAGGGGTAAGACTGGATAGATAGCTAGGGACATAGGGTGTAAGAGAAAATTCACTCATATCCGCTTTAGGGATAGTATAGAGGTTGTTCTCTTAAGTGCTGATTTTTGGACTTGAACAAGGGATCCCGCCCTCTCATTTGGCATGAGAGGGACTCGGTTTTGTGATTGGATCACAAAACAATTGTTCATTAGAGGATCAATGGGGACTTAAGAAACAAGAGGTAATTTCGGGGATAAAATAGAGATTTGACCCAGCCGTTATTACGAACAACCTGTGAAGGGTTAACTTACTAATCATGGTTATATCGAGTGGACATAATATATCTACAGTGAGGGGAGTTCAACTATGGACTTTAGTGGAGTGACCCATTAGTTAATGAATGGGGGTTAGATCGGTCTAATGAGTTTAGCCGATTAATCTCAAATCGTTGGAGCCCATGATCTGTAAGTCCATGAGGTCCCCCTACTAGCTCAGAAATGGGATTAGCTCTAGAGTAATGTGATTAGTTAATTTGAAACGTTCAAATTAGAATCAAACGAAATTGGAGAAAATATATTTAAATATAATTTAAATATATGAAGATGAATTTGTGTAAAAATTAATTTAATATTGGATATTAAATTAATTAGAATTATTTAAATTGTTTAAATAACTATTTATTAATTTTATCAGAAAATTAATTATGAAATTAATTTGTAAAATTAATAAATTTTGATTTTAGAAATAAAATATGATTTTAAAATCAAAATAGATTTTGGAAATTGAAAAATCACACACACTTGAAAAATGGGTTTTTCAAGTCATCTTCAAAATTGCTCACAAGGAACCCACCACCTCTTCTTTGGTTTACTCCAAGCATGAGCTGCATCCCATGCAACATTTCTCTTTGCATGATAGTCTGCAATATATTAAAGATATGGGAGTGAAGAAATGATGAGGAACTAATTGAATTTTTGCTAAAAAAAAAAAATCGGATGAAAAAAGTGTTCTTCAATGGGTTGGTTCAGTGAGTTTTCTCCATATTTCCTTTGATTCCAACTTATTTTGAGTCCCACAACTCAATCTAGAACACCAAGAGGATAGTAGGAAAGATCTTGTGGTGGTCTACACAAGGATTTGGATGATTTAGTAGCTGAAAATAGAGATTTCGAAGGTTCGGCTAAGGTATGTTCTTGAAACCCATTATACTCTGTTTTAGCATGTTTCTTTTCAACCAAAATTAATGAATTAGAGTGCTTATAGATCCTGATTTCTTCCGCTACGTGATGGTGTAAGCACATCGGATATGCTTGCTAAAATTTAAGCTCGAGCCTTCTCATTAGCCCTAACCCATCTATCATAAGCATCCGAATACTTCGGTTTGCATTTGAACTAGGAAGAGGAGGACATTCCTCTGTTAAAACGAATCTCAGATCATCTACAACTAGTATTGTATTAATTTTTTATTTCCATTTTGAGTCACCATTTAATTTATTGGAAGCTAATAATTGTATAATAGAGTTCGACATGCTGAAACATAAACAAATTCTATCAGAAAACTACATCTAAATCCAAATTCATTTTAGCAAAAGTAATAATGTACTCAAATTTCATTATTTATTTACAACGATACTTTAGTGAGTCATAATAGATGTTACCAAGGGGCAGTCAAATAGTCATTCACTGAAGCAAGATATTTCCGGACTAAATACTAATTCTAGAATAACTCTTATTCCTGTAGTTTTTTAGTTATCATTTTCGGTCAAGAACTTACTAACGTTCAGTAATTCTTGTAAGTGTGACCCTTTATTTTCAAATTTCATAGTATAGTATCAACAAGCCCTCGAATTGGAAGACAATGTTGAAGACGGAAGTAACCCTATTCATTTCTAAAGTTAGAGTTGTTCTTAATCCTATGTTACAACCTTCAAAGGGATAGTCGCTAAAAAAAATGACTAGCTAATGCCGCCTAAAAACGACAACAGACACAACATAAGAATCTAACGGTTCAAACTAATGGTAGAGACCGTAGGATATGTTACACATTTCCTTCACCTACTTACTATGAACAATTTCCCCTATTTACCTTATTATTGACCTATGCAAACACTTTCTGAATGGAGCAGTCATGATAAAAGTTAACGAAGCCGAGCATGGATCTCACGGTGTGAACTCTCAGGGACATGAGAGCTAAAAAAAATATATCATATGTAATGTTAATCTCCCATGAAGTGTTCTAATGGATTGGGTATATTTATTTACTTAGGTATATGCCGACTAAAACATCTTAAGTCTAGGTGAATTATCCAAGTATAACGATTATAATTGGATTTTAATCTATGACGTCTAAGTGATAAAACCATTTTATTACCTCATATTGCTCATGCATGCTCATAAAATTGAGTTAATAACGCTCAATACTTTGGCTATACTCCCAGGTAGAAGGGTTTCGTAAACCATCAACTTAAATACCTCCAGCCTTAGACAGGATTATAGTCCGATTGAGTTTGTAACCAAAGTTTTACAAGATAACCACTTATTTTAACTATTAAAACAAGTTGTTATTCGTTAACCCTTAGTGAGCATGCTTCTTATATTCGTTGTAGAAATGTATGATTCATTTTATAACACTTTATAAAACTATAGGCATGCTACAACATACATCAAGCATTCCACATTTTTAATATAACAATTATATTAAATACATGAAACCTAAATCATGTATACTATATATTCTAACATATTATAACATACTTTCAATGCATGATACATGCTTCCTATGTTGAGATTTTAAATCTACATGGCATGCTTTATGCAAATACAAGATTTAATTTAATTAAACATACATTCGTAATGCATAAATAATTAAACGCACACTGAAATGGACTGATTTTGGCATCCTAAGCAAGCAAACAAGCTAATTATTACATTAATAAATGAAAATCAGCTTCCAAATGCCTCTAGATCGCTCGAACTGACCTGAATTGCACCCGAACCACCTGAACCAGACCTCGAGGGCTTCAAAATGGGCTGAATCGATCAAATCCAGGCCAAACCAAACCTCCAAAACCTAAACTGGTCAAACTGATTCAATTGAACCGTTGGACTTTTGGCGCGTGGGCGGACTGGATTAGGATGAATAGCGAATCGTTGCAACGCCACAAGATGTCGACTTCTTTTCTATTCAATTACAATTTAACACATTAAGGCCCATAAACAAAGAGCCAATTACAACAATTACTTGTAAATTAAAGGAAAATTTTGATGCCAAAGCCATAATTTATCCATTTCAGCCACAATTTCATGCAACTCATGAAAAACACCCACCATACTAAAATTAATGCAAATTGAGTACTTAAAACATGCTCTAATACTTGATGGAGTTGACATTCAACATGCAGAAGCAATTAAGGATCTAAACACTCTTACCACATCAATTTTAGAGGAAAATCATGTATGTTCAAAGAAAAAATAAAAATAGGGTTTCTAGTATACAACCTTTCCTCCTAATTGTGTTCAATCTCCTCAAATTTCTTCTTCAATCCTTGAATTAGACTATCACATAAGCCTTCATTGCTAATCTCAGACTTTAGATTGAGTGGTGGAACTCAAATTGAGAGGGAATTGGGAGGATTTTGGGATTTTGAGAGAAAATTTTGACAACACTTTTTTTTCCCTAAAATTTCAGTTTTGCATGGTCATTTCCCTAATATTAACACTCATATTTATGGGATTAATACATGCAATCAGTTTTAGTGGAGTTTTGACGTTCAATTTCCACAAAAATTGTGAGATTAGGGGTAACATAAATAGGAAAAATGGAATATTCCCACTTTCAAACTTCTTTATAATTTATTTTGAATTTAATTTAATTTTATACCAAATCAAATTAAATTAAAATGAAATGGATTCTAAATTTAATTATTTCAAATTCTAATTTATTTTAAAAACTTTATTTTAAATAAATAATTTTAATTAATTAATTTAATATCAAATATTAAATTAATAAAACACCTAATCCATACATGAATCACTATTCATGTACTTGATATTTAAATCAAATTTAAATATTTTCAACTCTCCAACTCCATTTAATTTGTTAACTAAACGTTTGATCATATTGAATATAATAATCCAAACCCTAAACCGAATTTGAATATTTCAAATTCTCTCAACACGCTATTCTAAGATTTAATCCTTTTACGAGCTAGTAGAGGGACCTAATGAACCTTCAGATCATGAGCTCCAACAATTTGAGATTAATTGGCTAGACTCTTTAAATCGAATTAATCACTATTGGTTAACTACGGAGACATACCATTATAGCTCAATAGTTGCACTTTCCTCATTGTAGATATATTTTTGTCCACTTGATTTGACAATAATTAGTAAGTTGATCTTTTACAGATCGTTTGTATTTTTAACTAGGTCAAAATTACCATTTTACCCCTATAATACATCTTGCTCCTTAAGTCTCCACTGATCCTCTAATGAACAATTGGTTTATGATCCTACCAATAAAACAAATCCCTCTCAGCTATGAGAGGGCGGGGCCCATTGTTCAAGACCAGGAGTCAGTACTTAAAGGAACAATCTATCCACCACCTTAAGATGAGTAGGAGTAAATTTCGTCTTGCAAGATTATGTCCCCAACTACCTGGTCTTAACCCTAAAATGGGAGGTTTATTGAGCAACGATGTTGAACCACTCTCACCTATGCAAATTAGAGAATAATTATGAATAAATTGAAGTTCATAGTTAGCTCAGGATTAAGATCGAGTTACCTTAGGTCATTGAATTGAAATAGTCAGTTTTAACAGTCAACGGTCATTATGAAGAAAAGTGACTATCTCGTGGTCCGGTTTTATGTAAACATCCTTTGCATAAGATGCCTCCACTCACATGCCTTTACATGAACAACTTTGGGATCACATCGTTTGTACCAATATACAAAGTGAGTTGCATCCACAGTGTCCCTAGGATGAGATACCTAACCTTATCCATATATTTATAGACCTTTTAGCTATATACTAAAACTTAATCCTTTTTTATGTCTCTACATAAAGTTTAAGTATTCATGTTATAGCCATGAGTTAGTTTATTGGATTTAGGAATGAATGCAATTCAATAACACCTTTATTTAAAGAAATCTCAATTGTGAATAGAATAAAATGTCAACATATATTAGTTGATGGTTTTTAATGTTTACAAAATGCGAGTTTTAGGACATTCCCAACATATACAACGAAAAAATAAGTGTCACAAATTTTAATTGTGATACTTTTTAAATGTCAGAAATCTCAGTTTTGTAGTAGTATTAGTTGAACTACACTCATATTGACATATTTACCCTTGTTTGTGAGTTCAACTGACATGAACATAACTTAAAACTTGTACTATGAACCTTAAAGTCTAAGGTTTGATTTTTCGTCTCACATATTGCCAAAAAAAACTCTATTGAAGGTCGTTTGGGACGTTAAGTTATTATGAAGTTTGGAGTTAGGAAACCTATGTTTGAGGTGCAGAGTTATTAGATCGTGGGTATTTGGTGTAGTTTTTGTAATCTAAAAAGTATGATTTTCTAGTGTTTATTTTTGTTTGCTAAATTTATTTGCTTAACTTTTTGTTTAATCCATCGATTGCACGTATATTTTTTTCAAGTTTTTAACGCTTAACTGAGATGTCAACTTAAAAACCTTCACACAATTTTTTTAAATGGATTCATTGTACTTGAGGTAGGCAAAATACTCTTATTTCATAAAACAACAAAATTACATTATACTTTTACATTAATGAAATGTATGAACGTAATATGCACACACAAAATAGGGCATCAAGGGGTTTAGGGCTTTTCATGAGACTTTAGGTCAAATTGTAGGTTAAAATTTATTATTCATGTATGTTGGTGTTGCAAACGTAATCAAAGCCCCACACATAAGCTAAGTAAGAGAATAATCATAGGTATATATAAGAGATAACAGTTATTATCAATGGTATGAGTCATTTTGAATGGAACCAAAAGTAACGTCATAAAGGTATAAACTACTATATAAGATGACTATTAGATATCTATGAATTTGTAATTTCAATTTTGTGTTTATAAGCACGTTCACCGACCTTTTATATATATATATATATATATATGATCGATTGAGTTGGTCGTTAAAGTTAATCTTTGGAGATCATTGATAGAGTTGATGGTCGGAGTTGGTCACTAGAGGTGATCATCAAAGTTTGTCATCAAAAGTGGTAGTCCTTTGGAGTTAGATCATCGAAAGTGGCCGCAAGAGATGATTTTCGAAGGTGATCTTCGTCCAAAGGTAGTCGTTAGATGTGATTGTCAGAGTTTAGTCGCGAGTGGTGGTCGTCGTAGCATGTTGCTGGAGTTGATTATCGACAGTAGCCAACGGTTGGAGTCATTGGAAACATTAAGAGGGAGGAAAGAAGAAAGAGAAAAATATAGCATTTCTCAATAAATGTATAAATTTCAATAATAAACACTATAGAAGTTTGTAGAAATAAATTGTTTAATACCAACTTATAATATTAATGAGTCAAACATCGAGTTGAGTTAAAAACGCAATTCATGTCAATATTCCAAACGCCCCCGGTATAACACAACTATTGAAACGGATCGAAGAAACTTCGATGGGCTATGTTTCATTAGTTATTTGTTTTCTCATTTTTAATTATTTTTATAAAATTTTGTATTGATAGTGCAGATTTTTTTCTAAAAAAAAATTCCTGAAGTGCAAGCTATGCACAATGAAATATTTAGATACACGTCAATCCGAGTATATTGTTGAATGTACACAACTCATATTGTTGGAAGTCAAACCATTTCCTTCAATTACTTTGATTTACCTAATTATTTTGCCAAATGATAAAGTGTTTCCTTCCCTTTGTAAATCAGTTTTTTTTTCTCTTTTTAATAATTTTTATTATCATACGTGAAGTGAAAAAAAAAAACCTCCAAATTGAACCCAGTAGTATACGTTTTTTTCAATTCAACAATTATATAAGAATAGAGTATCAAACCTCTAACCTTTCTATAAAATTCAAAATCTGGATAACGAAAGCATTTCAAATTTGCACTATTTCGACCACATAATTCGAAAATAGTTTTCGACCAAACACCATTTGCTAAACTCAATGAATTTGAAAACATAAAACAAAATACAGATTCTCTACCAAATATGTACTAACTTTTTGAAAAGCTAAATTTAAAATGGTTTAAATACTTCTTTGGTCCATATACTTTTAGTTTTGGTTCATTTTGGTTCCTATACTTTCAACATTTTCATTTTAATCTCTACTCTCCATTTTGGTTCATTTGGATCCTTATACTTTAAAATATTTATTTTGGTCATTATACTTTCAACTTTGGTTCATTTTTTTAAAAAATTTAAGGATCAAAATGTACGAGTACAATGATCAAAATGAAAATTTTAAAAGTATAGGGATCCAAATGAACCAAAATTGAGAGTATAGGAACTAAAATAGGCATTTTGAAAATATAAGGACCAAAATGAATCATATAGTAAAAATATATGGATTAAAATAGTATTTAAATCGATACAATGATTCTCAAAACTAAATTTAAATTCTGTTTTGAAGTTCAACAATTGAATGTAAGATTTATTAAATTAAAAGACTAAAATTAAACCATTGAAAATATAAGAGAATAGAGATTAAAATGAAATTAAAAATAGATAATAATGATAAGTAAACCATTAAAAAAAAAAACAACAACAGCAATAATAATAATAATAATAATAATAATAATAAAAGAATAATTTTAGTTACAAAATTATCTTTTCCTTTTCAGGTATTGAATGTTTTGCAAACAAAAAATTTAAATTCTTTAAAAAAAATTCTAAGAGACCTCTGTGAGAAGAAGAAAGAAAAAAGCAAAATCAAAAGAAGAAAACCTATTAAATACCTTTTTCTATCCGCTTCTTAGGAGTTTAGCTTTACAGCAATAATCCCTAATCATTTCGAAACTTCATTCCGCCATTTTCCGGTGAGGCGAGCCGGCTGATACCTTAGACGGCGGTGTCGGTACAGTTCCAGGCGCATTCGGATTAGCGGTGGCTGTGGCTGCGGCTCCGCCGTGGATGGTGTCGAATGGGCTCTCATTGACGTAATTTCCAGGCGGATCGTACTCACAAATCATCAAAACGCCTCCAGTTTGACACTTGACGCGAGTGCATCCAAGTTTGAGAGAATCTCTCCAAATGATTTGTGTATAATGCCCGCACATTTGGCCGCCAGAGCAGGCGTTATGTTGAACATCGTAAAATTGCTTCTCCCTCGACCACGATTCCACCGCTTCCGTCGGCGTCCAGTGATCGAGCGCTCCCCAAAACAGATTCTCACCATAGGGACCGTAGGAATGGATCATTTTGCAATCGGCGACGCGTTTCATTCCCCAGCGACGGGCGTATCGAGCTAATTTTTTGTCCCAATTTAACAGAGGATGCGTCACGTTCATCCTTACTTTGTTGTGCGCTAACAGGAATTCGCGAGCGAAGAAAGGCGCAGAGCGTCGAGGCGGCAGCGGGGTCGGCGGTGATGGCGGCGATTGATTTGCCGTCGCGGTGGATTGAGTATTTCCGGCATTGGAAGGGGATTGTTGATGCGATAAGACGATTGGAAGGAGGAGGAGGAGGAGGAGAGAGATGCAGAGAAGAGAAGGAAGAGTTGAAGGTGGCGGCATTGGGAGGAGGAGGCGGCGGCGGTGGCGGTGGCGGCGATGAAGGCAAATTTTTGAGGGATTATTGATTGGTGAAGAAGAGAAGGTGGCTGCCCTGAGGTTAGAGCAGCGGGAGGAGAGGGAAGGGAGAGGAGAGGCGTTTTTGTATCTGATTTTTTGTCCATAAATTTCCAATTTCTTTGGTCATCATTTCTTCTTCCTTCAATTTAGTAAACTCTCTCTTTTCCTATTAATGTCTTAATCTTTTTTTTTCTTTTTCTTATTATTTTTGTTAATTATAATTGATATAACTTTTTTATGAAACAAATATAATCGATATAATTTCTTTTAGATTTAATTATAATTTTCATTTACAAACGTTTTATTTGCGTCCATCGAATGATCAGAGCGTGGATAGAAAACTATAGCTATGGACTTTTGTCCACCCATAAAAGCGTTAACAAAGTTTTTGCCAATGTTTTATTGAGTCAATAGATAATAAAAACCACATAGCATACTTTGATACATGTTAAAATAGTGAAGGTTAGTTTATTATTATATCATCTAACATTTTTTTATTTATTTATGTTTAATTTGATAAGTTTTAACATGGAGCATTTTACTCCATACCATGTTAAATCATCAATCAATTTAAAAGTTCAAAGTTCAAAGTTGATAGATTAAGATAAATTAATTATATCAATAATTTTTTCACTAATATAAATGACTTTTTATATTATCGTTTTTCTCTATTTATCTCTTTAAAAATAATGGTCATAATTGATTATGAAAGTTTAGAATTTAAGTTGATATAATGATTAGTTTGAGATTCAAATTAACATAATTCTAGAGTTTAGTGGATTTAAATTGACAATATGTTAGATATATTTAAATAATAATATATTTAAGGCTATGTATGTAGATTAATAATGTATCACATTAAGTTATTTTATTAGATTGAGTCATATTATATGATCTAATTAATTATGGACTTAATGGGTAGAAGCTCGTTAATTAGGAATGGGAACCCTAATTGAATTAGTATATAAAGAGAGCTTAGGTTATGGTCCCTAATATACCAAAACAATAAGTAATCAATCTTTCTTGAATCCCATCTAGAGAAATATCCTACTTAGGGTGTTCAGAGTTTTGGTTGAGGAAGACAACAGTCATTTAGAGCCATTATCAATTAAGAGTCAATTTAGAGTCATTATCAATTCGTCAATAGAATCTGGTAGGTATATATTCTTGACAATTTGACATGAATGATTCTAAGGTTTATCTATTTAATATAGATATAAAGTAATTATACTAACACAATGCACCTATTACTTGAAAATATTTAATATTCCACTAGTACATCTATTCAACTAAACAAAACACCGTCGACAATAACATTGTTTAACAGACCTGAAGTATGTACTCTTGATCAAGATATCATAGATTCAAATCTCCCGCTCACATATTATAAAAAAAATGCTAAATAAAAGTTTAACTGCCAAAAATGTTTTTTAACCTTAAATTTGTATTGTTTATTCATTTAAATATTTAATATTCTATAAAAATTAATATGCCATTACTAATTCAATATAAAAAGTTAAAAAATCATAAATAATGAACTAATCATAATCGAGTTCAAGGTTAGGGTTCAAGTTTTTTTTCTCTTAACGTGGACTTTTACCATCCCTAAATACAAATAGACTTATCTAAAATTCAGAAATCAACTTTTAAGATTTTAACAAGAAAAAAAAATGGATTTCTATCATAATTCATTTTATATAAGTCAACTTATTTAGACATTTCTCTCGTAAAAATAAAATTCCAAATGACTAAAGTTTGTAAATGTTAAAATTTACAAAATACAATTAAATTTTAGGGTAGGTTTAGTTATATGTATAGAGTTTGAAAATATTTATTTTTCTTTTGGACTTTGAAATTTATTCCAAATAACGTGAAAGATGTTATTTTCATTAAAATTAGATGGATGTTTAATGGTTAACCTATACAAATTGAAAGACAATATGTAACATAAATCAATTGTATAAAATTGTTTTAATGATGCATTTTGAGATGAAATAAATGATAATAAGCATCTTAATCTTTTATGTAATTACATACCATATCATGAATACCTTATAATTTTCGCACATTAATCAATACCTTAATTCCTATCGGTTTCTTAAATAGAAAATAAATGTTTTTTTGGAACAATTTCAAACTCAAAGGGCATTTATCTTTATTTTTTCTATTATTTTTTTTTCATCCATGGTTTAAAATTTCGGTTGAAATCTTCGAAACTTTAGTATGGGGAGAATTTTCGATTTTCACAGCCGATGGAAATTTCGATTTTTTTTAGCAATTAGGCTAAAGGTAGGCTTTTTAAAGTTTATAAATCTGTCTTGTTTATGCTAATTGTATAGTTTGCCACATCAATGTATAATTTCACCTCAAAATTGAATTGATATAAGTTTTATTTTTTACCATCCAAAACTTTCATTTTCAAGAAATCAAAATTGTGAAAATAATAACATTTATTTAATTTTAACTTCATTCAAACATTTTTCTGTTGATTTTTCACATCATTTCACCTTAAAACTGTATTGATGTAAATTTTATTTTTTTTACCATCTAAAGTTTTCATTTCCAAGAAACCAAAATTCATAAAAATAACATATATTTATATTTAATTTCATTCAAATCTTTTTTCATTGAACGTTCACATAATTTCACCTTAAAATTGAATTGATGTGAGTTTTACTTCTTTGCCCATCCAAAGTTTTCATTTACTAGAAAAAGACTTAAAAAAATTGATATTATTTTATAATTATTTTTTCATTTATTTTTATTTCTAAATATTATCTTATTTTATATAAATTATTATTAACAAATGTTAAAATATAAGTTTAATTAGGTTACAATCAAAGTTTCATTTCCATCGATACTAATATTTTTCATATTTTCATCCAAATATTTCAAATCTTGTTTTTCACCTAGAATGTACATTTATTAATATAAAATTGTCAACCTAGATGTCATCAAGAAAAAGGGAAAATAAAAAGGTCAAACTTACATCATTCAAATAGGGGAAACAATCCAGTACGGCAGTTCTATGCCAAGCCCGACAATAGACCGCAAATCAGATTTCTTTATGGTCCAAAGCCCACCCTACCAGATTACGCCACGCCACCACCCTACCTAATGACGTAACATCACAACACGTGGCACAAATCTGGCACATTAACAGTTTTGGGTTGGTGTGAGCGTGTCACAGACACAAAATTCCCCAGTTCTTCCATTACCCCACCGGTCCATTCGCACGCAAAGGAGCCAAATCGCCATAACCTCGAAGCTTCCGTATAATTGAATCGGAGTTAAAACTTCTGCCGTCGGCCACCGCTCTGTCTCGCCGGCTCTCTCCTCGATCCCTTTGTTTCAACATTTCTCCAGTAATCGCGATTAGGGTTTTCAGAAAATTTGATTCGCGATATGCCGATTCGGTGTACTCTGAATTTCAGAGTTTCGACGGTTTTTCTTCTCGTTTCGACATTCCTGAGCTGCCATTCAGGTAAAATTTATTCGAAATAGATGTGAAATTGTGGTTTGTTTATTGTTTTTCTTGCTTCGATTTTGTTTTTGTGTTTGTTGTTATTTTCAATTTTGAAGTCGGAGATTGAACATTGGAAATGATTTCAGGGGGTGTAGAATCAGCGGTTGTTACGCTTGATTCCATCGTAATTTACAAGACGCACGAGTGGTTAGCATCAGAACCAACAGTTTATTTTCAATGTCAAGGGGGAAATAAGACGAAATTGCCTGATGTACAGAAAGAGCATGTTTTATACAGCTTCAACGGTGAAGAATCATGGCAGGTTTGTGGTTTTCCATTAAGTTGTTTTGAACAGTGTTATGGCTTCTCCAACTTTTTCTTCTCGTCTTTATTGAGTGTTCTAATTTCACACTTGAATGAGCTAGGGCCATTTTCGTCCAGCTCAAAATTACATCGAAACATGTCTTTCCTCATAAAAAAATTAATTTAATGTTTGATTTTAGGTTAGAATCAAATTTGATTTTGAATGTGTAATAGTGTGTTTTTAGAGTGATTTTAAGCATGGAAAAAGTGATTTGGACCGTTTCAATCAGGCATTGTTTGAAAGTGTTTTTGACTTTTATCATGTTCAAAATGATTCAGAAGCATGTTTATCAATCATTCAAAATTAATTTTGATGTTATGCAAGTTACGTGTAAAAGTGTAACATCGAACATTAAATTGATATTGGATTATCAATGGTAGGTCTAGGAGTGATTTTGAACCTGATAAAAGTGATTTTAAGTTTTTGAAAATCACTTCCAAACATACCTAGACATACCCTAGAGATCAACCTTTTATAGACCAAAAGGTCACTCGGTGGAACCAAAGTATCCTGTTTGCTTCTAATTATGTAATGATGGAAACACAAATTGGATAATAACATAGCAATAGGACATTCAGAAACACAAATTGGATTATGACATAGCAATAGGACATTCAGAAACACAAATTGGATAATGACATGGCAATAGGACATTTGGATACGACAACGTTAACTTTTGTATATGTTCAGTCTAAACAAAGACCTTTTGAACTCTTCGTTGCAAAAAAAAATATGATCAAAAGTAAGAGAGTTTTGTTTTGGTGTCTCTACGAATAGATAAAAGGGGATTATATAGGCAGTATAACAATAGCAAATGACACTGTTTACTATTGTTGATTTGGTACCAATGGTGAATATTATCTATTTGTTTTCAGCCACTGACTGAATTTGAAAGCAAAAAGTGTAAGCGATGTGGGTTCTATGAAGAGGACAGCATTAAATCTGATGATGTATTTGAAGAATGGGAGTTCTGTCCATCTGATTTTACAGCCCCGGCTGGAAAATATGTACGATTCAATGCAGAAGAGTTCAATGCCACCTTTTTGTGCTTGCAGTGCACAGCATATTCCAATGGTGAGTTGTAACATACTATAGTTTATTACTCTGCGTTTAGTTGAATTAATATTGCCGTTTATACAACGAATCAAGATCTTGTTTGGACTGAAGTGTTTAAAAGAGTTTTAAGTGCTTAACAGCATGTTTAATATCACCTTCATACAACATACTTCAATGTTTAGATTGACTTTCTTAGTGTTTAAGAGTCTATCAATCCAAACAGGCTCTATGTTGGAGGTTTCAACTGTTTATAATTCTGAGTATTTGACGAGTTTTAAAGTTCTGAAGAAACAAGTTCGCCTCTAAATATGAGTGATCATATTGCCTTCATCTACTAATGGTGTTCCCTCGGGCATTCACATACTTATACATTTTGATATATTAACTGCAAATCACCTGCTCGTTCACTCTCTTGGATATTTTAGTTGTTTTACACGGAAGCATTTGAGTTTGAAGATAAACAGGATTATTTGTGAGAACATAAATAGAAGTTTTGTTGTTTTTAGGATCCTTCAGAATCTGCGTCACTTGTTTCTTCTCAATTTTGCCTACTCAGATTGGGTTAATGCAACTATATAATACTTTCCTTCGGAGGGAATGCCAAGACCTCGAGAGTTTTGAGAATATATGCATAGCCTAGTCTGTGAACTTGAACTCATGCTTCCTGTGTAATTATTTCGATCAAATCTGTGACTGTGGCTCTATTGACTTGTCCATGCGTTCTGGAAGTATTACAATCTGCATTTAAGATTTTGTCTAAAAATTGGGTGCTTGCTTGCAGTTACTAGTTCAAGTTTTCCTTCGTATGACGGAGAAAAGGGAATGCATTCTGCTGTAATCATAGTGATCAGTGTTGTGGCTTCAACTGTATTAATTCTTGGTATGGTGGTTGGTTACAAATATTGGCAACAAAAGAGAAGAGAGCAAGATCAAGCCAGGTTTCTGAAGCTGTTTGAAGATGGGGATGACATTGAGGATGAATTGGGCCTTAGCGAAGTAATTTGAGAATTGGTATACTTAAAAGAAAAAGATACTAATGTACAGAGATACACTTTTATTTTATTATTATTTTCTCAAAGTTAAACAACAAATGGGTATAGAAAAATTTAAACCAAGTCATTAACTAGTTGAGTTATGTTTAGGTTAGTGCCGTACGAAAACACATTTTGCTTAATCTTTCTATTACCTCTGGTTTAGAATAGAAATAGCATAAAGTTTCTGCATTATTCTTTAGTCACAGGATCTTTGATGTAATAAAGTAGGGAAAATTTGTTATTATTTCTGGTAAAAGAACATTTCAAAGGAATAAATAACTCTCATTACACTGCATTCAGCCAATTGATATTTGATGAAAAATAAAAAAGTGATATGCCAATGTCAGTACCCCAGAATGGCTTCTAGGAGTGCCAAAGCATCAGAACAGAAGCCATTTTCAGGTTTCAATTCTTGCCCATTCCAGTCTTGACCTTGCTCATCTTCCCCAAGTCCAAACCAAAACTTAAAGCGATCCCAAGTAAATTCATAGTACAAGTTTCTAGAATCACCATTATAATCCTCAAGTTGATCCTCAATCTGGAGGAGAACGAGTTCTGTGTTCTCCATTCTGCAGCCATTTTCACTGCCATAAGGGTCTTCGCAATTGAAGAAGAGATTGGTGGAGTTGATTTCATTTGACAACCACCCGTAACAACTGTGGTGAGTTTGTTCACCCTCAGGATTGTCTCCAATTGGGTCTCCATCAGACTGGTGTTCGCTCGTGAAACCGAACTCCGCTGTAGAGTAGTCATAGCTGTTTGCATTTAGCATGAGCAGGCCAATGGAGTTAGAGCCATTGTAACTCATAGCAGACATTGAAAGCTCAACAGGCCACAGTATGACAATGGGCGTGTTCTTAGATGACCTATATATAAACTTGGAAAGGAGAAAAAAGAGAACCATATTTGTGGTGGATTCCATTCCAATCTAAAAAACATATTCTATTTAAAATTAACTGTATAAGCTAACCTACACTTGGATTTTGGTATTTGGAGACTTGCAAGATATTCAACATCTCCAAATAGGTAACATGATGAACTTACCTTGTTTTCTTCTTCTTCCTTCAACCATTAATGAAGAAATATTGTTCATTTCCACTCAAAACATCTTCACACAATCTCCTTACCAAGGACAATTTCAAGCATGTTTTTCCGAATTATTCTAAAATGATTAAATCACTTTTATCATTTTAAAAATAACTACGAAATATGCTTTAAATGATTCAAAATCAATCTTGATGAAATGAAAATTGCAATTAAAAATTTACAATTAAATATAAAACTAATTCTGAGTGATTAAAGACGTGTTTCAAAGTGATTTTGAGCTTTTAAATGATTTTAAAATCACTCCCAAAATATACACTTCCACAAACAAGTTAATATTAAATGATATAATATTAAATTTACCTTCACTCATAAACTTAAACTTTTGGGTGAATCAGTGATATAACATGATATTAAAGCAGGTGGTCCAAGAGGTTAACCATTAAATTTGTACGTTCTAACATCTTTTTGAAGTAAGAAATGAATTTAGATATCTCACATTTTTTGCTTACATAAGAGAATATTCTTAACAGCTTTCTTTGGGGGTGGATGAAAAGCAGCAAAGAATCAAAAATAAAAAGGGGGGGAAGGTATCACCAGGTTAGTTGCCAAAGCATCTTTATCTAATTTCTTTCAGAGAGTGAAGAAGAAGAAAGTAATTTGCCTCCAACTGCTGGATAAGAATTCCTTTTCCTCTCAGCTTTCTGCTAGAGATATCCTTTGTGCAGAGCTTCTCCTAGTGGCTATCATGTGCCATACACCATATTTCTTATCTTCCCAAGTACATGTTATATTGAAGCTTGCTCTCCGAGACCCTGAACAATGAACATGCAATGCACGAATTTGTGTTAGTAACTTCTTTTTATAAATGTGGGGAATAAAAAATGGAAACGTAAAGACATATTTGGAGGTGATTCTGAAATGGCTAATATCACTTTTGTCATTAAAAAATCTGTATGAAAACGACTTTTATAATTGTAAAACCAAACAAGAAATTGAATTTGAATGATTTAAGACATTACGGAGCAATTTTAAACGCGATGAAAGTCATTTAACCATTTTAAAATCAATCTCAAAGATGCCCTCAGTGGGCACCAAAATTTGCTTGGTTTGCAGTTTTATCCATGAGGTTAAACAAGAGGAAGGATCCTCTTTCTTTTAAAATGTTTGTAGAAATGAACAGGCCAATCTGTGAATGAATGAATGGTAAAGTTATTATTATTATGTTGTTCTGCGATTTTAGAAGGAATAACAACTTTATTCCTTTTGGGAAATAATTTTTTTTCCCGTGAAAATGCAAGGATACAAGAAAAACTACCTTTTAAAAAATATGTACTTCTACAAATGTTTTATTCTAGAAAACAAAAAATTGTTCTCTCCCTCCCGTTAGAGAAGTGCTTCTCCTCCACCTTGTGTCCTACTTTGTGGTGATTCAAGGATATCAAAGAGGGTTTTTGTGGGGTCTAAACTACGTTTTATCTACTGTCCGTCATTATTTCCATGTGTGAAAGTTTAAAACCGTCATTTAAATGTTAAATTATGGCATGCTTGGACAATAGTTTCCAACCAACTCAATAAAACATCTAGAAGGAAGGTTTTGATCAGCAGGGAGAGTGCAGAGAATGATGATATATACTCCAAGTCAACATATAAGCATGTTATAAGAATAGTTGATCATCCATAAGAAAGATATATGACCTTTGAGCAATTGAGCCTTTTATATTGACTCGGAGCTTTGAACTGCTTTGTTGAAGTTTTCCAATTCCTTGGACGAGAAACCATAGATTGCTTTTATAGTGTCCCTGCAGCTACTGCAGAAAAGATGAAGAATTAGCCAAACCACAGCATTTACAAGAATTCGGTATCCTAAAAAGCATTGAGGAGGAGGATATGCTACTGAAATTCCACCCACCTTCTCCATCAGCAAAAATTTCCCTAGCTTTTCTCTCTTCGCAAGGTTTAACCTTATTGGTTCGTTTCTTTATGGGAAAAACAAAAGTTATAACTCTAAACTTTGGGGTAAATCTTTCAGTCCGTGTAGAATAGACCCTTGATTCGGATTTCATTTCAGAACTACTATTACATGAATGTGTTTAAGATTTCTTTAAACACAAAAATTAACGAGTGGAGAAGTGCTTGAATCAAATGAATAATTGCAACTTTCAGTGATGTCAGTGGAGTGGTTTTTTTATACTCTCTCTCCCTCTATGAACTACTCATATAGAATTTTTCTTGCTACTCCAGTAAGATTTTGGAAGAAGAACAATTTTATTTGGAAGAATCTGAATTGATTTTAGTAACTAGTTATAAATTACTGCCGGAAGGCATTAAATGATTTTACATTTAAAGATGCAATCATTCATGGGAGTTTCAATAGATACAAACCAAAGTGAGCTAACGAAAGTAAATTGATTTTTTCCATTTCTTTTAGATCAGGGAGTATTTTTGAAAGGGTTAAAAGTCACTTTTATCACTTTCAAAATCACTCTAAAACATATTTTTAATCATTTAAAACAATTTTAATTTGATATGAAAATTGCAAAAAAGTGGAAAAATTATTGATTTTAAGAGATTAAAGGCGTGTTTCAATATGATTTTGATCATGACAAAAGTAATTTTAACAATTTCAAAATTACTCCAAAACTTGCACTTAATTCTCTAGCTTTATTCTCGCTTTATTCCAATTCTTCTTATTTTCAAAGTTTAAATATTACTTTGGTCTTGGTACTTTCCCATGTTCAATTTGGTCCATATATACTTTCAAAATATACATTTTAGTCCATGTGATAATTTTGGTCTCTTAATTTTCATTTTCATTTTCATCTCAATTTTTTTTCCCTAAATTTATGTTAAGATTTTACAAATAGAGATGAAAGTAGTCACTTCTAAAGTATAGGATTCAAAATAAACATTTTAAAAGAAAAGTGATCAAAATGAACCAAAATTAAAAAGTACATAAATCAATTTGAACAATTTGAAAGTAAAGGAGCTAAATTGAACCAAAGTCGAAAATAAAGAAACCAAAGTAATATTTAAACCTATTTTTAATGAATATTTTTCCTTGAGTCTCTAAATCAAAGTGCATGGCTATGTACTCGTTTCAGCTCGAAAATTTGAATTCTCCTATCACACTAGTTGGAAACCTAAAGCATATGCCCACCCTTCAACTTGAACAACAAAAAACAGAATAGAAGATACTGAGGTTTATGAAAAGACCTGCAAGCAGCCTTGTTGAACTTGTTTTCTTTGATTCCATACAACTTCTCAAACACAGGAGACTCTACGCGGCAAAAATATGGGCGATCTGTAAAAGTTAATGAAGAATACATAAGCATCATATTTCATACACTGGGACAACTTTCCAAATATCATCACGATGGTTTGATATTATCTACTTTGGACATATATCCTCGTGACTTTATATTTTATTTTACCCAAAATACCTCGTACCATTATAGATAGATGTCTTTACTTATATACTCATGATCATCTTAGTCAATGTGGGTTTGGTTACATTTCAAACAATCCTCCAAACTATCACCTCGAAGTCGAACTTCCCCTCAAATAGTCATTCCTTCAAATTACACTGGAACATATTACCTTTTAACTAGGACAATTCCCCACCAAAGGGTAGAGGACACTACCTGTCCCAAGCTCAACCACATGTTCACTGTGACAACGTATCAAGGATAGTTAATTTCTTTGTAGGATTTTTTTTTTTTATCGAGAAGGGATTTTCTGTCGACATAGCTAAGTCAAGGTATGATTCTGATATACCTTTGTTGGCACCACAACCCTCTAAATATCTTTAGTATGATATTATTTACCTTTGATCATATACCTTTGTGATTTTGCTTTTGGTTTCACCTAAAATGGTTTATTTAGTTGCCCATGATTATCCCTCTGACCAATGTATAACTTGGTTAACTTTAGGTGTATCACCAACACAGAACATTAGAAATCAAAATTGGAAGCTGCAATCAGACGGCTCAGTCTTACCGGCATAAATGGAGCATTTACGTGTGCTCTTCTCGTAGTGAATGCACCATCCATCTGCGCCAATCAAGCTTTTATAGAGCTGAAATTCATAAAGTAAAATCCATATCAATGGATACTGAAAAATACAGTACAATCTACAGGGATTCCAGCTGAGACTTAATTCTGATGATGAAATGAGTTGATAAACCTCAATATCGGAAGTATTCTGGAAGATTTCCTCCGGCGAGGCGAAGGACGGCCCCTTCGCGAGCTTGCAGCAGGCGCCGCATCCCTCGACGCACTGCCATAATTGCTCCTTTCGTTTTTGCCCAAACCCTACATTGATGTTCCGACCTTGAGTGGCCTTCTTATCCTTTGTTGTAATCTGTTGCGGTCGGCGAGCGGCGGTTATGGAGACTTGCGGCGGAGCCACCGCCTGGTACATTGTGTTTGGAGTTTTGGATAAGCGTCGTATAAAAGACCGAAGAGGACTCCGGATCTTATTTGTGGAATAGGATTTCGATTTTCCCCATAAATTTAATTTTAAACGTTTTCTTTTTAATACAGGGCTAATGAATTGAAGTTGAACTTTTATCTTTCGATTCTGGTCTAATTTTTATTTGATTTTTAAATTTTAAAATATTACACATTTAGTTATTAAATTTTAAATTTAGTTTCAATTTAATCCTTAAAATTTAAAATGTTATAATTTTATTTTTGAAATTTGAGTTTTATTTCAATTTGGTTCTTATGTTTCAAGATTTTACATTTTTAACCCTAATTTTTCATTAAATACTCATTTTCAATCATTGACATCAATGTCTTTTAATTAACAAAAAATAATTATGAAGCAAAAATTTGAACTTAACTTTAAAAGCGATGAAAAATAATGAAACTTGATTAATTATAATTCTTTTAAATTTATTAAGATATGTTAATAATAAAGACGAAACATGAGTGTTAAATGACAAATCGAAGTTAAAAGTGTCAATCTTGAAACATAAGGACCAAATTGAAACCAAACTCAAATGTCAAGTGTTAAATTGTAACATTTTGAAACCTAAAGACTGAATTGAAACCAAACTCAAAACCTAAGGACCAAATGTGTAACATTTTGAAATCGAAGAACTAAATAGAAACTAAACCCAAAACCTAAAAACCAAAAAGGTATTTTCCCTTGAAATTAATAACACGAGCACTATTCCCGTTTTGACATTTTAGGTCACATTTACCAAACCATAATAAAAAAAAAATGGTGTTATCGGAATGAAATTTCATTGATAGATCGATTGTAATGAACTTGAATCACAAACATAATTGGATTAATTTTGATCACATTTACTTACAATTATGATTTTTTTTTTTTAAATTTACTATTACTATTACCACTACCTTTACCTCTGAGGGTCAAGCGGTATTGGTAACAATAAAGATGCTAAATCTGATAATTTTTCAACTATAAAAGTATGATAATGTAAACCCCTAAACATATTTTACTAACTAATTGTGTTTAAGTTTCTATGAGTATGAGTTGATGGTGTTTTTGTAGGTGAATTATGTAAAGTGTTCTATGATTGTATATAATGTTTAAAAGAGGAAATTTTCCTAAGTATTAGGAAGGTGTGCTCTCAGGTTGTAAAGGGCAGTCGACGCTTAGGAAACTTGAGAGCTTAAAGCAATGGAAAGTTAGGCGTGTGACAAAGTTGGAAGAGGGCAGGAAATTTCCTAAGTATGGAAAGGAAGGCTCTCGGGTGAAATAAGTGGAAGTTGTACTTAGAAGAAATAAAAGAGCTTAAGGATGGTTTTGCAATATCATGCGTCCAAGGTTTCAAACAGAAAAATGACTAAGTGTAAGACTTGCATTGAGGACTATGAAGAGGTTAGCAGAGCTTACTGAGGGAATGGTTATGGAGGATGTGTTGATTTTGCTAAAGGTTAGTGAAGGTCAAGGTATGCAGTGTGGGTGCAGTCAAACTTGCCTAGGAGAATGCATGAGGGGCACCAAGGCAAGAGTTAGGCAGGCCACAAGGTGCAAGGTATGCGTTGACCGAGGGACAGAGAGGTTAGGTTGATGTGGATGACTAAAGGCATAAACGTTGGCTTGAGGGGCATTGAAGTGTGTCTTAGATGTTAACTGAGGCTTTGATGAGTAGCAAGTCTCAACGCAAGTGCCTAAGGCAAGGCGTAGGAGATAATGGCTGGTGAGGCGATGGCCGAGAGAGAGGGGTTTAAGCAACGAACATCACCCTATGTGATGGTGTCCAGCTTATGCGTCAGGTGAGGCTCACTCGGTTAGAGGGCTATGTGGCGTGTTTAGAGNAGTCAAACTTGCCTAGGAGAATGCATGAGGGGCACCAAGGCAAGAGTTAGGCAGGCCACAAGGTGCAAGGTATGCGTTGACCGAGGGACAGAGAGTTTAAGCAACGAACATCACCCTATGTGATGGTGTCCAGCTTATGCGTCAGGTGAGGCTCACTCGGTTAGAGGGCTATGTGGCGTGTTTAGAGCCTTAAGCTCGAGTTACTAGCCTAGATGTCACTTTATTAAGCCCTAAAAGAAAGTTAGAAATAGAGAACTCGATTTGGGCATTCTATTCATGCTAAAAAAGGAGAGTTGTTGCCCACTTGAAGCTTGAACAGTGAAGAAGTTAATCTAGTGTTGCCGGAGGGAAATTCTTATGGAATTGAGCTGGAAGTAGAAGAATTTCTCAAGTTCTTGAGATTCTTAGGTTACTCGGAAAAGTTGTAAACATTGATGAATTTCAAGCTCGTGGAGAGGAATCAGAGACTGAAATTTTAAGGTAAGTTAGTTAAGATGTCAGAGAATAAGTTCTTAGAATGAAGTCTTATGAGATAAAGTCTGAAGTTTAAGTTATTCAAGCTGGAAAATTAAATTCGGAATTTTTAGTTGGATGAACAAGCAGGAAGTTTGCAACCAAGCATAAGTAGGTAGCTAATCGGTTGAGGCTAAGTGTGGGCGAGCGCACACATAGGTGAGGGTATATGATAAAGTAAGCAGGCACTGGTC
The DNA here is from genome assembly GCF_009727055.1 of Benincasa hispida. NCBI lineage: Eukaryota > Viridiplantae > Streptophyta > Magnoliopsida > Cucurbitales > Cucurbitaceae > Benincasa > Benincasa hispida. The sequence goes on along the minus strand of NC_052351.1, from coordinate 34,550,724 downwards.
AAAGTGTGCACGCAAAGTGCGCGAGAGGTTGCGTGTAATGGAAGAGGCACACTAAGGGTTGTAGCCACAAGCGCCCATCGTATAGGCGAGGTAGGTGCATCCTAACACCATTGAACACTTGTGTGTGCGGATTGCTACTCACTTAACTAATCACAAGGTAAAATCTGGTTAAGGATGGTAATACACTAAGTACCTATGTGTTGGGGATGCGTCGAGTAAAAAGGAATAAGATGACACATTGAATTAGATTTGGACTTAGTATATATTAAAGTTGAATAGTGAAGTTAAGCTCAAGAGGGAGCTAAAGGTATTAACCAAGGCTCTTATCATTTTTATAGGGCAAACGCATATAGAGGAGGCCTACAACCCTTTGAGGAAGTAACTTAAAGACAGCGAGTGACTAGCTTTCAAAAGTTTACTGAGTGTTTTACTAATGAGTTTGCAACGCATAGTTAATTTTAACCCTTTTTTTTAACGCATGACTTAAGTATTGGAAATTGATGTTGAACGCATGAGTATGGTTTAATGAAAGATTTTATATATAACTTCCATGTGTTCCAATTAAGCTTTATGCCATGTTTTAACATGAAACTAAGCTTTTCAAGGATTTCCTAAAGCATGTTGAGTATGATGTTATATAATGAAGATTCATGTACAATTAAAATAGTTTATGTTTTGTATGTAAAACCTATTTCTGGACATTGGTACCAAAGGTATGATAAGGTACCGAGTTACATGGTTATCCTTGCTACCAAAGGTATGGTAAGGTAGACAGGATCCCAGTCAGTTCTAATGCATGTAAGATCCATGTTATCGACGTTGATGAGTGATAACGAGCAAAAATGCACGTTATCATAGTGCTAAGCTATTAAACAATGATGGATTGCGTTGATAAAAAATGATAAATTGCATCTATTAAGCATAAAATCTATAATAGTGCGATCGCATGCGTCAGCGCATTAAAACTATTGATTTTCGTATTTTTTATGCAGAATATGCGTTAACGCATTGCAGAGATTGCGATCATAGGAATTCATCGGTCGAACGCAACTTCACCGCAAGACTTTGCGTTGATCGCGCTCACAAATATTCACCCAAGAAGAATCACCGCAACATGGTGGACGCATCCGGACGAAAGGACAATTAAGATTGATGGGACAGAAAGCTGACAGCAGTCGGATCCAAATTAAGTTGACAGCCGATAACGGTCACAAAGTACATCCAGCTTTATCAGTGACAATTATTCGAAGTATCAGTCAGGAATTAAAGCTGTCCCATCTGAACAACCAAGAAAGAGAAACCGCCTTTCACCTTTTGATGCCCTATAAATACCAAGTGCATTCTTCAGAGAAGGGGTTAAGCAGTTGATTAGTTCACCATTTTTAGTTCACGCCTCTGTCCATAGTTTTCTTTCACCTTTTTTTTAAGGCAGATGTTAGGAAGAAGTTGTGCCAGTAGATCATTATGGTAAGCTTGGGAGAGCACCAGAAGCTACTAAGATGGAGAGAGGGCCGACTCCTGCGGAGGCGGGAATATCTTTAATTCAGAATAGAGATTCTAGTGTAAAAAGCCTCGGTCAACAAGGAATTGCTACCAGGCTCTCTACCTTAACTTCCATTAGCATTTTGTACTTAACATATATATAAGAATGGAATTTCTTTCTCTATATCTGTTCACTCTCTGTGATTCACGCATGAGTAACTAAATTAGTTGAATGAGAAGCGTTTAACTAGCACAACGAGGGAATCTTCATTCTATGTGATTATCTTATTTATGTATGCTTTATTCGTCTATTAGAGATACTCGAGAGGGTAGTCTAAGGAAAAGATCTAGACTTGGGAAGGTCAGATCAGAATCTAGATTTGGAAGAATCAGATTAGAACGCATAAACAGGAGATAGGCACTTAGGGATAAGCACTTTGTTATCAACGCATCGCATGCATCTTAGCAATAAGATATGATTGTATGCGGTCACCTTGCTTTCTTGCATTTTGCATCAACGCATAAGACAAGAGTAGAGACTTAGGAATAAGCTCTACGGATATTTTGCATGCAACACGTGCGTCCTAGATTTAGAAGCATTACATTTCCATTGGAAAATGACTTGTTGTGCATGGTAGTAGCATGATTGCATAGTCTGACGCATTCTCAAGTAACGCTAGCTAAAGATATTCTCAACCCGTTCATCACATACTCATTGCTTCTATCAACGCAACTTTGTTTCTCAAATCCGCCGCATTTATTTATTCTTTTTATCAACACAACAACAAACCAACCACTTCATTTATTTACCCAGTTACCACAAAGTTTTCATAAGAAAATTATCAATGCAAACTATTTTCACAAGTCCCTGTGATCGACCCTGGACTTACCAAGAAACTCAGGGAAATTTACACTTGAATTCCGCTGGAGAAACTTGAATGCACAACGTAATTCCACTAACGCATTTCATCCATATTTCCATTCAATAAAATAACGCATCAATGAGATCAAGTAAAAAGGGCTCTCCCACATGTTTAGTCAGAGGAGTAGAGGTACTTTGGAGGAAATGATCACGAGCTTCATTTTAGGGTTTTTATGTGCCATGCTTTCATTTTTCCAAATTTAATTTTAATCCTTGTAGATGTTCTTTTAAATGTTTTATGGAAGTATTATTTATGTTGTTCTTGTATGAAAGCATGTTGCTTAAAATAGTCACTCACTGGACATTTTAAGCTTATTCTTTAAAATGTTTTCTCTCCCCAGGTAGTTTTCAACGTCTTGAATCCTAGAAGATTTGCCAGTCAGTCACTACTTAGGATCTTCTAAGCATTCTATAGTTTAGGTGGTCCACTTTGCTATGTTTAGACCTTCGTTTTGTAAGTACATGTTATGGGGAAAGAGATAGAACTTGTGTCAAACTATTATTGTATTAAACTTAAGTTTCCAGAATATGTTAATGTATGTTGGTTCGATAACTGTTTAGCAATATATATATATATATATATAAGTATAGTGAAATGTTGATGAGATTGTGGTAGGATGTTAAGATTATGAGTTGCTAATCAATTTTAACAGGTACTAAAAAGATAGGTTCACAAGAACAGGTTGGACCGTAGTTGTCATAAGAGAGTTGACGATTATTGTCTTCGCATCCCTTCTCGGATTTAGAGGATAATCTTGGAGAGGGTGTGACAAGTTGGTATCAGAGCATAAGGTTATGTGAATAGAGTCATGCATTAGTTTAGGGGAATGTAAGTGATGTTATAAACCTAATAATGTGAATATTATAGGAAACAGGCCTCGAGGTAGTGATGAACTGACTTGGCAGACGGCTGACGGGGATTATGACCCTACCTAAGACCTCGTAGTTCAAGAAGATCGAGATACAGTTAGAGAACCAGTGGTACAGGAAGCTATAACTGAGGGAAAGTCTAGCACCCTTCAGGTTAGAGTTGATCCTTAGATGGAGGACAAATTTTTTTACAGGATTGCCTAAATGTTAGCAGCCAATGTGGGGTCTATACAGGCAGATCCAAAGAAGAAATATGGTATTGGGAGGATGAAGGCACTAGGTACCACTGCATTTGGGGTACAACGAACCCAATAGATGTAGAAGCATGCTTGATTCAGATGGAGAAATGTTTCTAGGTTACTAAATGTCCTGAGAACCGTAAGGTCAAACTAGTTGTATTCTTATTGCAAAGAAAAAAGAAAAAAGAAAAAAGAGCAGAACAGTAATGGATAGTGATAGACTTTAGAAGAAACAGGTCCGAGGTGATGACCTGGGATGAGTTCAAGAGAATTTTTGAAGAAAAGTATTATCTTGCTTCCTTTCGTGAAGCAAAGAGGAACGAGTTCTTGAGACTTGTTTGGGGGAATATGACCGTTGCTGAATATGAACCAAAGTATACTGAGTTATCCAGGTATGCTTCTATAATTATAGTTAAGGAGAACGATAGATATAAACGATTTGGACTGAGGAAGGAGATTCGAACTTCTGTAACCATTATAGCCAACTGAACGGATTTCTATCAGCTAGTTGAATTAGTAATGAGAGTTGAAGAAAGCCTGACAGAGGATAGGCAAGACAGGGAGATCTTCATAGGTAAGAAACAGAGATTTCCTCCAGGGGGCTCAGAAATGAGAGATTTTAAGACCCGTTTCAGTGGGCAAAAGACTTCCCACGGTAGTACAATAGGAAGCTAGTAAAAGAGGAGTAGATAGAGATATAGTCAGACTGTTGGAGGATCTAGATCAGGGCGTATGGTAGATTCTGCCACTAATTCAGTAAGGAAACCTGAGCATGAAAATTATGGTAAGAACCATTTAGGACGATGTTATAAAGGGCATAATATTTGCTACCAGTGTGGATAACCCAGGCATTATCGAAGAGAGTGTCTCTAGTTAGTTTCTGAAGGATCTCATATCGAGAGTTCCATGAGCGGGCGATCGCTCTAATTTCACGGTGACCGAAACATAAACGATATACATTCCATACAAACAGTTATGCATATTAAACTCATAATCGGCATGCTCAGAATACAATAAAATACAAGGAAAGGGTTCATACAAAATGAAGACACTCTTCGAACGATTGAACCCAAAGTAGCGGAAAACCTCCTACCGATCTACTAGCACCCGACGAGTCTGTCGACTGCAACAGCACGATCCGAACGTACATGAACAATGCCGCGAGGACGACACCACAACAAGAGAAACCCGGGTATCCTCGGCATAGAAAACCTAAAGAGTAGGCTCTGGTGAGTTTGGTAGAGGATGGAGGAGAAGATGTCGTGTAGACGATAAGCAAGTGGGAGATGAACTCTGCTATCGTATAGCGGAAATACTTATTGTATAGTAGAGCTACACGATCATTTAAGAAAAACTGAACGATCGTTTAGAAAAGATGTATACGATCGTTTAGAGAACGCGTGAACTAGACGATCGTGAACGAGCTTCTATCGTATAGGCTCTCGTGATCGCTCTTTCACAGATTTTTTTTGGACACGAGCGATATGAATGCACGATTGAATAATAAAATGAAAACGATTTTCATAGCTTTAAAACACCGGTTACCATAACCTTCGCAGCCCCACTTCCCATGTCCGAACATGGATTAATTGATTAATTATCAAATAATTAATCAATTAATTTAATTAATAAATATAATCATATTATATTTATATCCTATAGTTTGATATCATATATCTACTATAGTATTTTCTCCTCTACTTGATATAAATCATATTTATATCTAATTTCCTCCAAAATAATGTATCTCATACATTTAGCCAATTATATCATATATAATTAACCAGTCCAATTATATCATATATAATTGAATTTTCTCTAGTCAATTTGAACATTTCAAATTAACCCAAACACTGGTTCTTGACTTTATCCAAGCTACCCAGGTGACCTAATGAACCTATGACTTGAAGCTCCAATGGTACGTGAATAGCTGGCTAAACTCTTTAGCCACAAGATTCACCATCCATTAATTGTCAGTGATTCCACTAAAGACCAACAACTGAACTCTTCTTACCACATATATATTTCTGTATCCATCGGATATAACCAATCATGAGTACGATGACCCTTCACAAATGCTCGTAAGTACAGCTGAGCCAATTTACCATTTTTCCCTTGTAGTTACATCTCACTCTTTAAGTACCACTGATTCCTCTAATGAACAATACAACATAGTCCAATTATGTGTGAATACCTCTTGGACCAAGAGAAGGTGTGTGGTGCCACATCGCTCAAGCCCTGGAACCAGCCTTTAAGTTAGCTATTTATCTGCTTGCCCCTGCCTCAGGAAGAAGTGAATTCCATCTTGGGTAGCTGAGTTCCCAACTCCCAAATCAGATGAATCCCCAAAATGGTAGGTTTGAATCGACGACTTGGCCACTCGCACCCATACAAATCAAAGGACTACCCTCAATGGCAGGAGTTTCCAACTCACTCAGGATTGAGGTCATGTTACCTATGGTCATCCTAGTGAAGTGAAATCTCTGTCATGAATGGTGTTATATAACGAGAAATTAACACTTCGTGGTCAGGTCTTATACAAACTTTTTGTATAGGACGCCCCCGCTCGCATGTGCCTAACACGAATGATCAGGATTAGACCATATGTGGCAAGTCACAACACTTATGACCATTCCACAAAGCGGGCCGCGTTCGTAGCATTACCAGGGTAAGGTCCTCCTATATCCATATACTATAGACCATTTTGGTTATCACTCAAGACATGATCCACTTGTATGTAACCACGTACATGCTTGAGTCACATACAGATAACGAGGGATTTTATGTTTATTGGTTTGTGGTAAAGCAAATAAAATAAATAATCGAGCAAAACAACAAGATGTGAAGTAAATATCATATATTAACAATCACTGGTGTTCGTATATACTGTTTACAAACTACAGGACACAAGGCTTTAGGGCATCAACCCCAACAATCTCCCATTTGTCCTAAAGCGAAGTGGG
>NC_052351.1:34464547-34540877 GCF_009727055.1 Benincasa hispida | reverse complement strand
GTGTACAAAAAACTTAGTACAAAACAATAAACTAGGGCATAAAAGCCCAGTACAATAAAATTTCCCACTTGCCCTAGTTCAGCCGTGGGCGATCCATAGACCCATGCTCCGTAGGTGACCCTCAAAAACTTTAGCCATGAGAGCCTTCGTAAACGGGTCAGCAACATTATGCTCTGAAGCGATATGCGTGACGATCACATCCCCTCGATGACTATCTCGCAGATTAGATGATACTTCCGTTCTAATTGTTTACCGCGCCGGTGACTCCTTGTCCTTGGAGTTAAGGTCTGTACCTTTCCATCAGCACCCCGTTTGCACTTGTAGATCCATTTACAACTTATAGGGCGAACCTCATCAAGCTGATCTATAAGATCCCATACTGAGTTGAAGTACATCGACTCCATCTCGAGATCCATGGCCTTGACCCATTCATCTCGGTCAACATCCTTCATTGCCTTCTTATTAGACAACAGCTCCTCAACGTTGCCATCTGCTACCATAGTAAGGATTTCCGTGAAACCCAGATAGCGAACGGGTGGGTTCGCAACCCTTCCACTACGTCGAGGTTCCCTCAACTCTTGAGGTGGAACTGACCTACTGGATGAACTTCCATCAACAACTCTTTTTGATGTAGCAGGCTCTTCAACAATTCTTGTTGAAGTTTCAGTAGTTTCATTGGAAAGATCACGCAACACGACTTTGCTCCGTGGACTGTGCTCCCTTATATGATCCTCCTCCAAGAAAGTAGTGTTTGTGAAACAAACACCCTATTGTCTGTTGGATCATAAAAATAACCCCCTTGTGTACCTTTAGGGTAGCCTACAAAGAGGCATAACCTCGATCGTAGTTCCAACTTTTTGGGATTTGCCTCAAGCACATGTGCAGGGCAACCTTAAATGCGGAAATGATGTAAACTAGCTTTACGCCCATTCCACAACTCTAGAGGTGTTCTTGCAACACTCTTGGAGGGAACACAGTTGAGTATATACACCACAGTCTCCACCGTGAACTCTAAAACGAGTTCGGTAAGAAAGCGTAACTCATTATCGATTGATCCATGTATAATAAGGTTCTATTTCTCCTCTCCGCTACACCATTCTACTGAGGTGTACATGGCGCTGAGAATTATAAAACGATTCCATGTTCTATCAAATAGTCCTGGAATTCGGAGTCCAAAAACTCTCCACCTCGATCCGATCGAAGTGTTTTAATCCGTCTATCCAATGTGTTTTCAACTTCAGCCTTGAACTCTTTGAACTTTTCAAAGGATTCAGACTTCTGTTGCAAAAGATAAACATACCCGTACCTGGAGTAATCATTAGTAAAACTGATAAAATACTCATAGCCACCTCGGGCTTGCACATTCATAGGACCATAAAGGTCAGAATGTACTAACTCAAGAGGCTCCTTGGCTCTAAAACCTTTTCCAGTAAAAGGTTGTTTAGTCATCTTACCCTCAAGGCAAGATTCGCACACAGGTAAAGAATTTTCTTCTAACTCACTTAGAAGTCCATTCTTCATCAATCTTTCAATCCTATTGCGATTAATGTGCCTTAAACATAGATTCCAAAGTTGGACATTTTCTTTTGGAGAAATTCGTTGACGTTTTGATTGAGTTACGGCAGTTCTGAACATTTCAGTATTATGGAGGGAATTAATGGTAACGGCCTTAGCACATATAAATTCGATTCCAGATTTGCTATGCAAATAAAAACACCATCTTTATGAATAAACGCTTTACTCAAGTTAAAAGAAACAATGTAGTTACATTGCAATAAACACTTTACAAAAATAAGGTGCCATTTTAGTTCAGGAACAATATATACAACATTTAAAATTAAAAACCTATTCTGTAAAGTCAACTGGAGTCCTCCCACTACCACAACTGAGAGACGTGCTCGGTGCCTACTCACATCATTATCTCACCAGCCTTCAGCTGTCGCCAAGATCTAATCCCTTGAAAAGAAGAACAAACATGGTTAATGGCGCCTGAATCATCATTCTCCACTAAATAAGTTTCGAGCACATGTAAATCACATTTACCTTTATCCGCCTTGGCCTTAGCCTTGGTTGCTTTCTTCTTCTTCAGATACTGAGGACAGTTCCTCTTCCAATGTCCATCTTGGTTGCAATGGAAACACTTTCTCTTAGCAACTAATGGACGCTTCCTCGGGGCGACAGGCAGTGGGTTAGCAGGTGCCTTCCATTTTCCCTTACCACCCTTTTTCTTCTTCCTCTTTGCAGAGTTAGAAGTAGAAGGTGCAGACATCGCTCCTGAGGTCGAACCTCTATGGAACGTCCTTGAAGATGAAGTAACATTTGCCTCACCCTTCTGCCTCTCCTTACTTTTCAATAAAGATTGGTATGTCTGCAACTCGTTGAGAAGAGTTGTAAGGTTATATTTCACTTTGTTAAGAATCACATTGCTAACAAAGTGTAGGAAGCTCTACGACAAAGAATGTAGGATTATGCTAACCTGGCTATCCTCATCGATAGTAGACCCATTCAACTCCACCACATTGAAGTGGACCATCATATTTAGCACATGTTCACGAACAGAGGTGCCTTCTTGCATTTTGGAGTTGAATATGTATTTAAGAGCCTCATGCATAAGCTGTTCAGACGGTTGTTCAAACATCCCCCGCAGGGACTCCATGATCTCATGAGCTGAGGCCATAGGCTCATGCTTCTTGGCTAAGACGTTAGAAAGACTTACCAATATATAGACTCGAGCCTTCTCATTCGCCCTTGTCCATCAGTCATATGTCTGTCAAACATTTCAAGCAACATTTGGAGCTGGAATAGGAGGACAAGCCTCCGTAAGAGCAAACATGAGATCCTCGATGTTTAGAATCATCGTGATCATATGTTTCCATGTTGAAAAATTGTTGCTAGTTAATTTTTTGGCGCTTAACAACGATAAGGTGGCTGTAGCCATTTGAAAAAGTTGCTGAAAATACGAACAAATCTTGATTAGATTTTGCTAAACCAGTTTTAAACCAATTAGTTTTGCAAAACAGTTTCAAGTACCCTAAGTTATAGACTTCTATTTTGCAATGATGCTCTAATGAGTCAGGACAAATGCCACCGATGGGATGATCAGTTGCCCTTTCACTGGGATGAGACATTTTCCACCATTAGGCAAAACCAACTCTTAGAACTAAACCTAACAACCACCATTTTTCGGTCCAGAATTGTTAACCTTTAACTATTCCGTGTAAGTGTAACCCCTCGTTTTCGATTCCAGAGTCCCGCTCTAATGCACTTACTGTAGGGGAAAGACAGATTAGGACACGAGACTAAGTTACCTTATCATCTTATAGGAGATCAAATAAAGAAATGTGCAAAACTGCCATCCTTTAGGGGGACACTCTCAGGGTGCCTCGAGGCGATGTGCAGTAACTTTATTCAACCTAATGAGGGAGACTGAGGGATATGTTGTCGCACTTCCCGCTCCCAGTTACTATGAACATTCTCTCCATCCACCTTGATATTGACCTACCCAAACACCATCCGTTGGGGGGACATGCCAAAGGTGCCGCAAGGCCGAGGATAGATCTCACGGTGTGGACTTTAGGAGAAAAGTGAAAGGTTTAAGTGAAGCATCTTATGCCTCAAGTATCTTCCACTGAATGTTCTACTTAGGGATTCATTAACCTAGACGATCTGGCTACTGATTTTAGTCTAAGTGGTCTTTTTAAAGCCTGCTCATAAATAACGTTTGTTTATGAAATATAAACAAGTTCAAGTAGTCACATTTAAACACTTTAATGAACTGTCTTTAACTTGCATGCATGCATCAAATCTATCTAATTCACATTTCCAGGTAAGTTCTCAGGTAGGGGTGTTATGTTTCTGTCAACTTAAATACCCTAGCCTAACAGAACCCGCCTTAGACAAAAGGTACCTTATAGATAGATTTGCTACACTTTTAAACTTTTATTAGCCAATTTAATCCTATTAAACTGATTAAAAGATTAAAGCCTTAGGGTTGCTAATCATATTAGAACGGTGATCTTAGGTCTATGTATTCCAAGTTTTAAACATTTTAAAACATGAATTAAACCCAAGTTAGCATGCATGTCTTTCTTATTTCTTTTAGTTCTAATTTCTCTTTAACTCTTAAAAAGAAACAACTAAAAACATTGAGCATAACGAGGCGTTTATAACTATTATAAAGTAACCTATGTGTCATGCTTCATGCAATGTCTGGTCATTACTATATAACTGTTATATAACGCGTAATAACCAAGAAAACATGCTATCATTCACCCTTATACTATAACAATTATAATATAAAGATGATGCATGTCAATGCTTTTTATGCATGCATAAATATAACTCTTATATTATATGATGCATGAGCATGCTCTTACATAATTAAAATCATGCTTCTATAAATTATAACAATTACAATAAAGAGATGATGCATGACCATTGCATACTTAAGGTGGGATTTACTATATGTGCATACCATATGACATATAAAAAAAACATACATCGTATGTAATAAATAAAGAATTAATGAACCGGGATGAGCCTTTACAAATACCGGAATGAAAAAAGCCTATCTATTATATTTTTCTTTGAGCTAATCGGTTCACAGGCGAACTGGGTCTTGAACCACCAAAAGGTCTCCATCGTGTAGTAATCTTCAGCAGGTGGACGATCATTTAGTGCGCACTAGACGATAGGAACTTTAGTAAACGATCGTGTAGACGACAACGAGGCTATGAAGCCTGATCGTCCATGCGGTTGTGTAGCGCAACGATAGGTAAACGATTTACCTTGAGTTACTAAGCGCTCGTTTAGTCAGTTATTAAGCGATGAAGCTTGCTGATCTAAATGATCGTCTAGTGCGCTTTAAATGATATGCGAGCGTCTGATTGTTTAACCGATGCGTGCAACTTGGTAAATGATTTACCTTGCGATGCTAAGTGATTGTTTAGTCAGTTACTAAGCGATGAAGCTTGCTGACCTAAACGATCGTCTAGCTCGCGCGCATTAAATGATATCAGCGATCGCGTGCCCGATCGTCAACCCGATACGACCAACTCTTGATCGCATACCCGATCGTTCAAACGATGCTTTCAACCAGGATCGCATAGTCCTTCATCTTCACGATGCGATGGATAGCGATCGCATAGAACGTTTTCTGCACGATGCGATCAACCCTAGATCATCTTCTTCCTCGAAGAGCCACAACCTTTGCCCAGAACTTCGATGAACGACTCAAAACTTTAAACACGTTGAATACAGACTCGATTACGATTATTTATGCCAAAAAATGTAGGGACCTTTACAAACAATCAGAAACGTAAAAGGAATTAAACAGACCGAGGCAATTCATCCCAAAAACATCCATTAATCCGGCACATCCACAACAGTATTAACACTTAAAAAAACGTAGAAATGCACCCACCATGAATGTATACATTATTTCGTTGTAACAAATGAAATCAAAGTATCAGAAACCTGACTCTGATACCAATTGAAGGATCTCATACCGAGAGTTCCATGAGCGGGCTTAGATCGCTCCGATTTCACAGTGACTGAAATATAAACGATATACATTCCTTACAAATAGTTATGCATATTAAACTCATAATCGGCATGTTCAGAATACAATAAAACATAAGGAAAGGGTTCATACCAGATGAAGACACTCTTCGAACGACTGAACCCAAAGCAGCGGAAAACCTCCCACTGATCTACCATCACCCGGCGAGTCTGTCGACTGCAACAACACAATCCGAACGTACACGACACCACCACAAGAGAATCCCGGGTATCCTCGGCGTCAAAAACCCAAAGAATGGGCTCTAGTGAGTTTGGTAGAGGACGGAGAAGAATATTTCGTGTAGACCATAAGCAAGTGGGAGATGAATTCTGCTATCGTATAGTGGAAATGCTTATCTTATAGTAGAGCTACACGATCGTTTAGGAAAAACTGAACGATCGTTTAGAAAAGATGTATACGATCGTTTAGAGAATGCGTGAACTAGACGATCATTTAGACAAACAAGCTTCTATCATATAGGCTCTCGCGATCGCTCTTTCACAGATTCTTTTTGGGCGTGGGCGATACGAATGCACGATTGAATAATAAAATGAAAACAATTTTCCTTTGACCCACTGGTTACCATAACCTTCGCAACCCCACTTCCCACGTTCGAACGTGGATTAATAGGTTAATTATCAAATAATTAATCAATTAATTTAATTAATAAATATAATCGTATTATATTTATATCCTATAGTTTGATATCATATATCTACTATAGTATTTTCTCCTCTACTTGATATAAATCATATTTATATCAAATTTCCTCCAAAATAATGTATCTCATACATTTAGCCAATTATATCATATATAATTAACCAGTCCAATTATATCATATATAATTGAAGTTTCTCTAGTCAATTTGAACATTTCAAATTAACCCAAACACTGGTTCTCGACTTTATCCAAGTTACACAGGTGATAATTGACCTGTGGCTCGAAGCTGCAACGGTACGTGAATAGTTGACTAAACTCTTTAGCCACGAGATTCACCATCTGTTAACTGTCAGTGATTCCACTAAAGACCAACAGTTGAACTCTTCTTACCACAGATATATTTCTGTGTCCATCGGATATAACCAATCATGAGTACGATGATCCTTCACCAATGCTCGTAAGTACAGCTGGGCTAATTTACTGTTTTGCCCTTGTAGTTACATCTCACTCCTTAAGTACCACTGATTCCTCTAATGATCAATACAACATAGTCCAACTATGTGTGAACACCTCTCAGGCCAAGAGAAGGTGTGTGGCGCCACATAGTTCAAGCCCCGGAATCAGCCCTTAAGGGAGCCATCTATCTACTTACCCCTACCTCGGGGAAGGAGTAAATTTCATCTTGTGTAGCTGAGTTCCCAGCTTCTAAATCAGACGAACCCCCAAAATGCTAGGTTTGAATCGGCGACTTGGCCACTCGCACCCATACAAATCAAAGGACCACCTTCAATAGCAGGAGTTTCCAACTCACTCAGGATAGAGGTCATGTTACCTATGGTCATCCTAGTGAAGTGAAGTCTCTGTCATGAACGGTGTTATATAACAAGACATTAACACTTCGTGTTCAGGTCTTATACAAACTCTTTGTATAGGACGCCCCCGCTCACATATCCCCAACATGAATGATCAGGATCAGACCATCTGTGGCAAGTCACAACACTTGTGACTATTTCACAAAGCGGGCCGCATCCGTAGCATTACCAGGATAAGGTTTCCCTTCTATATCCATATACTACAGACCATTTTGGTTATTACTCAAGACATGATCCACTTGTATGTCACCACATACATGTTTGAGTCACATACAGATAACCAGGGATTTTATGTTTATTAGTTTATGGAAAAGCAAATAAAACAAATAACCGAGCAAAAGAACAAGATGTGAAGTAAATATCATATATTAACAATCACTGGTGTTTGTATATACTGTTTATAAACTACAGAACATGAGACTTTAGGGCATCAACCCCAATAGTTTCGGGGGCACAGGTTGAGTAGAGAGCAGTATCCCAGACCGTGAGTCAGCCTAAGACAGGTGCAACAAAGGATGAGGGCACCAGTAGTGCAAACCAGAATAGCATAGTAGGACAACCATGTCAGTAGGGTAAGGTCTATGTTATGACCTAACAGGAGGCAGAAGATGCAACAGATGTTTTTACTGGTATGGCATTTATTCATGATAGGCCTGATCATGTATTATTAGATCTAGAGGCGACCCATTCATCTATTTCTAGCATGTTTGTATTGAATATTGATAGGTTATTACCTAAAGAGTTAGTTATTTTGACCCTTTTTGGTGATGTATTGATAGTAAATGATTATTACAGAAACAATGTTATTTTAATAGAGGGATAGAGCATGAAGATTTATTTGATTCCTTTAGAATTTTTAGAGTTTGATGCTATTCTGGGTATAGATTTCTTATTTAAATACCATGCATCTGTTGATTGTCATAAGAAGGAAGTGACATTTAGATTACCAGGCAAACAGAAAGTAGTGTTTGCAGGAGAATGGAAAATGTTTCCTACTTGTATAATTTCAATAGTAAAGGTCGGGAAGCTGATGAGTAAAGGATGAAAAGTGTATTTGGCTTATGTATAGTTTCACAAGGGATGAAGTTAGGATCAAAGGATGTTCCTGTGGTGCAAGAGTTTGTAGATGTATTTCCTGAGGAGTTATTAGGATTACCACCTGATAGAGAGGTGGAATTTATGATAGACCTGATCTCAAGGACATCGCCTATTTCTTAGGCACTTTACAAAATGACACCAGCTGAGTTGAAAGAATTGAAAACTCAGTTGCAGGAACTAGTTGATAAGAGTTATATCAAGCTCAGTGTATCAGCTTGGAGAGCACCGGTCCTATTTGTGAAGAAGAAAGATGGCACACTCAGGTTGTGCATTGACTACAGGCATTGAACAAAGTAACTATACATATTAAACATTTGTTGCCTCGTATTGATGATCTATTTGATTAGTTGAAAGGAACATCAGTATTCTCCTAGATCGATTTGAGATTAGGTTATCATCAATTGAATTTCAAGGAGTCAAATGTCCCTAAGACGGCCTTTAGAACTTGGTATGGGCACTATGGGTTTCTAGTTTTTCCATTTGGCTTAACTAATGGCTCGATAGTTTTTATGGATTTGATGAACGGGATATTTCATCCATACTTAGATCAGTTTGTAATTGTCTTCATAGATGATATCCTGATTTGCTCAGATAGTAGGGAAAAACATGCAGAGCATCTGAGGATAGTATTGTAAACACTGTGAAAAGCAGTTATATGCCAAGTTCAGTAAATGCGAATTTTGGCTCAACCAGGTAGTATTCTTGGGACACGTGTGTTGGGGTTGATGCCCTAAATCTCGTAGGGTCCTATAGTTTATAGTGGTATTATACAAAAAATTTATTTATTTAATAAAATATGAAATGTTTTATTTGATATTTAGTAGTATTAAATCCACAAACCAATAAACTAATATCCAAGGTTATCATCCGTAGCTTAAACATGTATGTAGAAATATACAGGTGGATTATGTTTAAGTGATAACCTAAATGGTCTATAGTAGATGGATAAGGTTGGATACCTTATCCTGGTGACAGTGTGAATACGACCTTCTTTGTAGATGTTACAATTGTCGTAAAGCGTTACAAATCAAAGGACCGCCCTCATAGGCAGGAGTTCACAACTCACTCAGGATTCAGGTCATATTACATATAGCCATCCTGGTGAAATATAAGTCTCTATTATGAATGACGTTATATAATGAGACTAAAGTTTTGGTGGTCTGATCTTATACAATTGGTGGTATGATCTTATACAAACTCCTTTGTATAGAATATCACCGCTCACATGTCTATACATGAATGATCAGGATCAGATCATTTGTAGCACTTTACAACAATTGCAACACCTACAAAGTGGGCCATACTCGTAGTGTCACCAAGATAAGGTACCCAGCCTTATCCATCTACTACAGACCATTTAGGTTATCACTTAAACATGGTCTACCCCTATGTCTCTACATACATGTTTAAGGTACAAGATAACCTTGGATGTTAATTTATTGGTTTGTGGTTAATGCAACTAAAATATGGAATAAAATATCATATATTTTATTAAATAAATAATGAGTTTGTTCAAAACATTTACAAACTATAGGACTCTATAAGATTTAGGGCATCAACTCTAACAATCTCCCACTCGACCTAAAGCTAGTGGGGTTTACAATATAGTCAAAATACAAAGTACACAAATAATAAACTAGGGCATAACATGCACCCAGTACAAATCTCCCACTTTCCCTAATCTAAACGTGGCCTGTCCCATAGACTCATACTCTACAGGTGACCCTCAAACACTTTCATTCTATATCGAAAACAGATCAGCAACATTATGCTCTGAAGCTATCTGCATGACGATCACGTCCCCTTGATACACAATCTCTCGATTGAGATGATACTTCTGGTTTATATGCTTCCTGCGCTTGTGACTCCTAGGTTTTCGAGAATTAGCTACAACACCATTATTATCACAATAAAGTGTGATGGGCTTTGACATGTCTGGAATGACTTCCAGATCAGTTAAGAATTTTCTAAGCCAAACAGCTTCCTTAGCAGCTTCACAAGCTGCTACATATTCAGCCTCCATGGTGGAGTTAGCGGTGCACCCTTGCTTGGTACTTCTCCATATTATTGCCCCTTTGTTAAGAGTGAACACTGATCCTAATGTGGATTTCCTATAATCTCTATCAGTCTGAAAATCAGAGTCCGTGTATCCTATAAAGATCAAATCCTTAGAACCATACACGAGCATGTAGTCTCCCGTTCTCCGTAGATACTTGAGGATGTTTTTAACAATGGTCCAGTGATCAAATCCTAGATTTGATTGATATCTACTGACTATCCCCACTGTATAGTAGATGTTAGATCTAGAACATAACATCACATACATTAGGCTGCCCACAGCCAAAGCATAGGGGGTCTGTCTCATTTCCTCAACCTCTTGAGGTGTCTTAGGAAACTGTTCCTTAGACAATGTAACTTCGTGCCTGAAAGGCAATATGCCCCTCTTGGAGTTTTGCATTGAATATTTGACAAGCATCTTGTCAATATATGATGCTTGAGACAGAGCTAGCATTTTATTATTTCGATCTCTAAAGATCTAAATACCCAGAACAAACTGAGCCTCTCCCAAATCTTTCATTTAGAATTGGGTCGCTAGCCAGTTCTTAACTTTGGTCAGTAAACCTACATCATTTCCAATGAGTAGGATATCATCTACATATAACACTAGAAAAACTATTGAACTGTTGATGATCTTTTTGTATACACAAGGCTCATCAACATTTTGATAAAAGCCATAAGATTTGATCGCAGTATCAAACCTTATGTTCAAAGATCGAGAAGCTTGCTTCAGTTCATAAATGGATCGATTAAGCTTGCAAACCTTTTGCTTTTGACCTTGGGCTATGAATCCCTAGGGCTGCTCCATGTAAATAGTCTCATCAAGATTGTCATTCAAAAAGGCAGTCTTGACATCCATCTTCCAAATCTCATAGTCATAATATGAGGCAATGGATAGAAGTATTCTGATAGATTTAAGCATGGCAACAAGTGATAAAGTCTCTCATAGTCATCTCCCTCTACCTGGGTATAATCCTTTGCCATTAATCTAGCCTTGAAGGTTTGCATCTTCCCATCAGCACCTCGTTTCCTCTTGTAGATCCATTTACAACCTATAGATTTAACCTCATTAGGTTGACTACAAGATCCCATACAGAATTGAAGTACATAGACTTCATTTCGAGATCCATCGTTTTGATCCATTCATCTTTGTTAATATCCTTCATTGCCTTCTTGTAAGACAATGGATCCTTCACTTCACCATCAACTACCATAGTCAGAATTTCTGTTAAACTCATATAGTGAATAGATGGGTTCACAACCCTCCCACTGCGTCGAGGTTCCCTAAACACTTGAGGTGGATTTAACCTACTAGATGATCCAACTTCAACAACTCTTGTTGAGGTATTAAGTTCTTCAACAACTCTTATTGAAAATTCAGTAGTTTCTTTGGAAATTTCATTCAATACAATCTTACTTCTGGGTTTGTGCTCTCTTATGTGGTCTTCTTCAAGAAAAGTAGCGTTTGTTGATACAATACTTTGTTTTCTTTAGGATCGAAGAAGTAACCACCTCTCGTTCCTTCGGGGTAGCCTACAAATAAGCACAATTTTGAACGTGGTTTCAATTTCTTAAGATTGGCCTCAAGCACGTGTGTTGGGTAACCCCAGATTCTAAAATGGCATAAACTAGCTTTACGACCATTTCATAATTTCAAAGGTGTTCTAGTAACACTTTTGGATGAAACGCAGTTCAGGATGTACGCTGCAGTCTCTACTACATAACCCAAAAACAAGTTAGGTAAGAAAGTGTAACTCATCATTGACAGAACCATGTCCAACAGGGTTCGATTCCTCCTTTCTGATATACCATTCTGCTAAGGTGTACTAGATGCTAAGAGTTGAGATACTATTTCATATTCTATCAAATAGTTTTGGAATGTTAAATCCATGAACTCTCCACCTTGATCAGATTAAAATGTTTTAATCGTTCTGTTTAATGCATTTTCAACTTCAGCCTTGAATTCTTTGAACTTTTTAAAAGATTCAGACTTATTTTACATTAAATAAACATACCCATATCTTGAATAATCATTAGTAAAGGTGATAAAATATTCAACCTCCCTTTGCTTTGACATTCGTCGGACTACAGAGGTCTGAATGTATTAGCTCTAGAGGTTCTTTGGCCTTATGACCCTTTCCAGTAAAAGGTCTTTTAGTCATTTTTCCTTCAAGGAAAGACTCACACACAGGTAAAGAATTTTCTTCTAACTCACTTAGAAGTCCATTCTTCACTAACCTCTCAATCCTATTGATATTCATGTGCCCTAATCTTAGGTGCAAAAATTGGGCATTTTCTTTAGGATAAAATTTAAGTCTTTTATGTTGAGCTACTGCAGTTTAAAATATTTCTGTGTTGTGGAGGGCGTTAGTTGCTAATGGTCTTAGCAAATAAAGATTATTTTCCAATTTTGCAGAACAAATATCAACACCATTCTTAGAAATAAACACTTTATTTAAAATAAAGTTGATAGTATAAGAACGTTCAAGCAAACACTTTACAGATACAAGGTTCCTTTTTAAATCAGAAACTACATATACATTTTCTAAAATAGGAAATTTGTTCCGTAAAGTTAACCGGAGACCTTCTACTGCCACAGCCGAGACAAAGTGCCTAGTTTGAACTTGCATCGTCATCTCACCAGCATCTAGTTGTCGCTAGGAACTAATTCCTTGAAATGAAGAACAAACGTGGTTAGTGGCCCCAGAATCTATAATCCAGGCAGAATCATCATTCTCCACTAAGCAAGTTTCCAATACAAGTAAATCATATTTACCTTGTTTGGCCTTCTTATTTTCTACCAAGTATTTGGGGCAATTCCTTTTTCAATGCCCATCTTGGTTGCAATAGAAACAAATTCCTTTTGCAGCATTGATCGATTTGCTGCCCCTTTGAACAGCAACTATAGGGTTAGCTTTCCCCTTTCCACCATTCTTCTTCTTCCACTTTTTGGTGCCGGAAGAAGAAGGTACAAACTTAGTCCCAAAGGTCGAACCTCTGTGAAACTTCTTAGAAGATGAAGCAACATTTGCTTCACCCTTTTGTTCCTTGCTTTTCATCAAGGATTGAAAGGTCTATAGTTGAGCAGAGTGGTCAGGTTGTAGTCAATCCTGTTCAAAACTGCATTGCTATGGAAATGTAGGAAACTTTCAGGCAAATATTCCAAAATGAAGCTAACCTAACTGGCTTCATCAATGCTTGACCCATTCATCTCCGCCTCGTTGAAGTGGACCATCATGTTGAGAACATGTTCTCTAATAGATGCCCCCTCTTGCATACGGGCATTGAAGATGTATTTTAAAGCATCATGCCTGAGTTGTGCAGACGGTTGTCCAAACATTCCCCTCAGGGACTCCATGATCTCATGAGCTGTGAGCATGAGCTCATGCTTCTTGCCCAAGACTTCGTTAAGACTTGTCAAGATATATGCTCGGGCCTTATCGTTTGCTCGTATGCAATGCTCGTAAGCTTCCTTAATGTTTCGAGGAGCATTAAAAGCTGGAATGGGTGGACAATCCTCCATCAGGATAAAATGAAGATCATCAATGATCAGTATTGTATTGATAGTGTTTTTCCAACTAGTGTAATTTTCTCCCGTTAATTATCCGCGGAGAGAAAGTTTAAAGTAGCGGTAGCCATAATAGTTTAATTGCTGAAAAAGAACAATTTATTTACTATTAGTTTACTTTGCATTAAACCACTCATACAACCAATCAATTTTAGAAGAAATTTAATGTACCCTAAGTGACATCTAATTTTGCAATGATGTTTTAGTGAGGTAGGACAAGAGTCACGTAGGATGATCAAGTATCCCTTCACTGAAATGATCTCGACCATTTGACAGAAACAACACCTTGTTACTGTGACTAACAGCCACCATTGTTCGATCAAGAATTTGTTAACTTGCTTAAAAATTCTTGTAAGTGTAACCCCTCATTTTAGGTTCTAGAGCTCCACCCCAATGAGCCAACCGTAGGGAAACTGATTGGGACATGAAACTAAAGCAACCCTATCCATTTCTGGAGATTGAATAAAGCATTATGCAATACTGCCATCCTTTAAGGGAACACCCACGATATGACGAGGCAATGCATGAAACTTTATTTAACCTAATAAGAGAGACCGAGGGATATGCTGTCCCACATCCTGCTCCCATTTACTATAAACACTCTCTCCATTCACTTTGTTACTGACCTACCCAAATGCCATCCGTAGAGGGACACACATGGTGCTTCGAGGCCTACTGTAGATCTCATGGTGTGAATTTACAGGGAGAAATGTGTAGAGGATGAAGTATCATATACTCATTTTCCCCCCACTGAGTGTTTTACCTAGGGTTAATTAATTTAGGAAAAACCCGGCTACTAACTTTAACTAATAATTTGCTAAAAAACAATACTTGTCTTTGATGATTAAACAATTTTGATTGAAGTCTAATTAAACTCTTTAATAGACTTTGATCAAATTTGCATGCATATAACAAATCTATTTAATTCACCTTTCCATGTAGGTTCCTAGGTAGGGGTGTGATGTTTCCGTCAACTTAAGTACCCCAGCCTAGACAAAACCCGCCTTAGAAAAAAGGTCCCTTATAGATACTTTTATTGCGTATTTAATCTTTTATTAAGAATTAATTTAATTCTATTAAACTGATTAAAAGATTAAACTAAGATTTCTAATCTTATTAGAAATATAATCTTAGGTCTATCTGAAACATGTTTTAAAACGATTTTAAAAAATGATTATAACCTAAGGTTTGAATGCAACTCTTAATTATTGATTTTAATTCTAATTTCATTTAGTTATAACGATTATAAATAAATGAAACAATTAAAACATTCATTACATACTTGACATACTTCAGTTAATCATAACATTTATAAATTAACCTAAGGTAGTGTCATACTTCATGCAATCTAAATTCATATAATAAGGTAATGAATCATACTATAGCATACTTCCATACATTCATTCAACCATATATTATAACAATTATAATATAAATGATGCATGGATATGCTATAAATGCATGCATACATATACTATAACATTTATACTATATGATGCATAAGCATGCTATATAATTTAAATCATGTATATACATATATTATAACACTTATAATATAAAATGATGCATGAATATAAATGAATAATCTATAGTGTGTTTTAAAACTATATGAGATACAATATGACATAGTAAAAACATACATCAAATGTATATTTATAAATAACAGTTAATGGACCAGGATAAGACACCTAAAAGGTACTTAAAGGCGAATTATTACAAGAATAAGAGTCATTCGGTTCAAAATAAGTGAACCAAGCCTTGAACCGCCCTTCAAGGAATTCTCCATAGCGATTGTGTAGCAAACTTGTTGTAAATGCAGTAGAAACTTGCTGCACGATCTTGTAGCAAAAGCTACACGATCATGTAGCAAAAACCACACTATCTTGTAGCATAAGCTACACGACTATTTAACAAATGCTACACAATCGTGTAAAAGAAAAAGCTACACGATCGTTTAGTAAAAGCTATACGATCCTACAGAAATGCTTTCGTCTTCATCGAAGTAGTGCTTTGAATTTCCTCTTTGAAGCTCATCGGGAACAACACGAACAACTCAAAACAAAGAATACAGACTCTATCACATAATTATGCCAAAAACAGAGGCCTTTACAAACCAAATTTGTAAAAGAATAAAGCCTTAAAACTAAGTATCCTATCCCGAAACGTCCATCAACAAAACCAAATTCATTACTAAAACATTCATCTCATGAATCATGTACAGAATGCAGAATATTAAAACTCACTATTACTGTAAAAATTGATTCAATAAGAAATGGAATTTGGGATCAGTAAACTAGCAACCTGACTCTGATACCAATTGAAGGATCCACATTGAAGAGAACCTTGAGCGAAAGTAAGATCGTCCCAATTCCCATTTCTCATAGAATTTAATTTTTCTATAAAATAAAGAACAAATTATGCATTTAAATACATTAATTACAACATGCTTAAATAAACAAAAAAGAGTTTCAGAAACCCTAACTTTTGAAGACAGACTTCAAGAATCCCTCAATCTTAAAGTCGACACTACCACGATGGCTTCCTCGATATTCTCAGGCAAAGAACCCAGGAGTGGTGGACTCTGACTATTTTAGAATGAGGGAATTTAGATTTGAGTAGAGAGGAGGAAGAGTGGAGATTGTTCACCAGCAACCCAAAAACTCACAGAACACTTTCTATCTTTCACACACTCTGTTTTTTTCAAGAAGGAGACTCTTTTCTCACTTTCAAAAACACTAAATATATATATATATATATCAACCACCCACTTACGTGGGTGGAGAGAAAAGAAGGGGAGGGAGTTGTAACTCCCTTCCTCATTTAAAAATAACATTTAATATATATATATAGATATAGATATGTATGTATGTATGTATGTATGTATGTATGTATATATATGTATAAATATGATAACTAACTTATCATATAATATATATATTAAATTATATGTTATATCAAATATAATATATAACCTATAGTTTTAATATTGTGTCACATACAATGTAACCTATAGTTTCTTTTCTCTCCCATATCACATTTAATATAAATCACATTTATATTAAATTTAACAATTATGAACCCAATTCATATAATTAATATTTGAATCATATTCCAATATTTATTTCCTCTCATTAAAGTTATAATGTATCAAATACATAATAATAATTATATCACATATAACTAAAATAACTTAATTATATCATATATATTTAAATCCTTCTATTAATTTGAACAATTCAAATTAATTCAAAAACTGATTCTCATTTAATTCTGTTGAGCTACCAAGGAGACCTCATGGACCTGTAGCTTGAAGCTCCAATGGTACATGAATAATTAATCAAACTCTTTAATTAAATTATTCACTATTTGTTAATTGTCAGGCAGTCCACTAAAGACCGAAAGCTGCACTCTTCGCACTACAGATATATTTTTGTGTCCATTGGATATAACCAATCAATAGTATGATGACCCTTCATAAATTGCTCGTAAGTACAATTAAGCCAAAATTACCGTTTTGCCCCTGTAGTTACATCTAACTCCTTAAGTACCACTGATCCATCTAATGAACAATAGATCATAGTCCAACTATAACTAAACCCCTCTTGGGTCAGAAGAGGGTGTTGCGGCATATTGTTCAAGCTCTGGAATCAGCCCTTAATGAAGCAATTTATCTACTTACCCTGACCAAGGGAAAAGAGTGAATTCCTTCTTGTGTAGCTGTGTTCCCAGCTCCCCAATCAGATGAATCTCCAAAATGGTAGGTTTGTTGAGTCGGCGATCTAGCCACTCTCACCCATACAAATCAAAGGATCGCCCTCATAGGCAGGAGTTCACAACTCACTCAGGATTCAGGTCATATTATCTATGGCCATCCTAGTGAAATATAAGTCTCCATTATGAACGACGTTATATAATGAGATTAAACATTTCGTGGTCTGATCTTATACAAACTCCTTTGTATAGAAAATCCTTGCCCATATGTCTATACATGAATGATCAGTATCAGATCATTTGTAGCACTTTACAACAATTGCAACACCTACAAAGCGGGTCATACTCGTAGTGTCACTAGGATAAGGTACCTAGACTTATCTATCTACTACAGAACATTTAGGTTATCACTTAAACATGATCCACCCATATGTCTCTGCATATATGTTTAAGCTACAAGATAACCTTGGATGTTAATTTATTGGTTTGTGGGTAATGAAACTAAAATATGGAATAAAATATCATATATTTTATTAAATAAACAATGAGTTTGTTCAAAAAATTTACAAACTATAGAACCCTATGAGATTTATGTTGGGATTGATGTCTTAATTCTCCCTGAGTCTCATTGTTTTGTAAAGATACACATTGTTTAATGAATAAAATAAGTGTTATTTAATTCGGGCATTTACTCATATCTAATAAACAAAGCTCCTTGGTTATCTTATGTGAACTTATGTATATGTGATATACAAATGGATCATGCCATAAGTGATAACCTAAATAGGTATGTAGTATAAAGATTAAGGTGGGATACTTGATCCTAGTGATACTATGGATACAACCCACTTTGTAGAGGTTTGCAAGTGTTGTAAACTACTATAGATGGTTGATCCTGACCATTCATGTGGAGACATGCAAGTGGAGGTGTCCTATACAAAGAGTTTATATAAGACCGGGACCACGAGATGGCTAGAATCTGTATATAACGTCGTTGATAATAGAGACTTGCATCTTACTTAAACGACCATAGGTGACACGACCTCAATCCTGAGTGTTTTGGGAACTCTTACCTTTGAGGGCAATCCTTTGATTAGTATGGGTGAGAGTGACCAAATTGCCAACTTAATATGCCTATCTTTTTGGGGACTTGTCTGATTTGGGAGCTGGGAACTCAATCCACAAGATGGAATTCACTTCTTTCCTAAAGCAGGGATAAGTAGAGAGATTGCTCCCTTAAGGGCTGATTCTGAGGCTTGAACATAGTGGCCACAGCTTCTCTTTGGAAGAGAAGACTCAGTCATAGTAGCACTATGATTTGTGTTCATTAGAGGGATCAGTGGTACTTAAGGAAACAGATGTAACTACAAGGGCATAACGGTTATTGGCCCAACTGTACTTATGAACGATCTATGAAGGGTCGTCGCCCTTCTGATTGGTTAAGATGGACACATAATATATCTATGGTAAGGAGAGTTCAGTTGTCAGTCTTTAGTGAAGTGCCTAGTCGTTAACGGATGGTGGATCCCATGACTAAAGTGTTTAATCAGTTATTCACTAATCATTGGAACTTCGAGCTATTGGTCTATAAGGTTCCCTTGGTAGCTCAATGGATTCAGTTGAGGATAAGTTCTTGGTGTTGATTTGAAATGGTCAAATTGACAAGAGGTATTTTCATTATATATGATATAATCGGTATGATGTATACGATACATCTAGTGAAGGTAATCAGTATGATGTATGTGATACCTTTTTGTATGTTCAAATTTACATTAAGTACAATGGAATAGAAAAATAACTATGGTTTATATGTTTCATGAGATGAAATATTAAAACTATAGGTTATAAATATAGTGTGATAAGTTGGTTATCTTTTATATTTATAATAATAATAATAATTAGATAATTAATTCTTTTTCGCTAATAACCAATTGAGTGGGAGGTTATTAGTAGTTCATGGTAACTATGAGTCAAAAGGAAAATTGTTTTCCTAATGTTAGTAAGTTTTTACACAAAGGTTGAAAATTGTTTTGAGATTTCTCTCGTAAAAAGAAAACTCACGGAAGCTTGTCAAGTAAATATAGATTTACTAAACGACAGCTTGGGTGAACTAAACGATCGTGCAGTATTTACTAAGCGACAACGTGTTTTAGTAAACGATCGTATAGTGTTTTGTAGGTGACAGACACTAAGCTAAATGATGAGCTAAACGATCGCTTAGCTTTTGCTAGACGATCGCTTAGCTTTAGCTTAATGATTGGGCATCGACCTATGCGATAGGTTTCTGTCTTCTCCCACTTGCCCAATCATGTACACGATTGTTCATTCCTCCTTTGTCTGCCTCATTCCAAGTCCGAACAGTGCCCACCCTCTGGATTCTCACACCGAGAATACCAAGGTAACCTTCTTGGTGGTGTCATACTCAACTCAACACCGTCGAGGTTCTGTGGAGGCCATTCGTGTTGTTGGAGTGTTCGTGACTGAGGCGATCGTTGAGGACGAGCGCGAAGTGTTTGTGCAGTATTGCAGTCATGTTGTTCGAGCGTTCGAGGTTGTTGTGTTCGAGCATTTATGAGCAAGAAGCGTGGAGACGAGTCTACAAATGTTCATAGAATTTTCTCCTTGTTCATTTGTAGTGTTCATGCTATAATTTCTATTTTGATTGTATAACCGAATGTTTCTATATGATTGTAATTTGTAATGTTCATTCATGATTGTAATTTGGAATGATCTATTTTTCGCTGCTCATGGAAATCTTGAGTTCGATTTCCTTCAACTAGTATCAGAGCCAGGTTGTTCTGATATTCCAAATTACAACTCTGTTTTGAACTCATTTTACAGTCGTGGTGGGTTTTCTACATTTGTGGTTAATCGTTTTCTGCATTTGTGGATGAGTTGATGAATGTTTCGGGTGTAATTGCCTTTTGTTAAAGCTTTCAGTCACTACAAAGTGTTAATTTGTAAGGGCCCCTTTGTTTTTGGGTGTAATTAACTTTGAAATCGAGTCTGTAATTCAAAGAGTTTGAGTTAGTCGAGTCGTTCGTGATGAAGCTTCGAAGCATGGAGATGCGGTTCTCGACGAAGAAGAAGACCAAATGTTGGTCGTATCGTCTAGCCTCAGGTAAACGATCGTTGGGTTTTAACTAAGTGATCATTTAGATTTTTTTAGACGATCGTATAGTATTTTCTAAATGATCGTTTAGCTAATGCTAAGCGATGGGGTAAATCGTTTACTCTATCATGTAGCGTTGGGAGCATGCGATGCTCGTCATTTAGTAAAAGGTGTGCGCTAGACGATCGTGTAGTTAGCAAGCTTCATCGCTTCGTTACTTCCTACACGATCGTGCGTATGCGATACAGAGGTGCTAACAAAGCAATCGCTTAGGCAATGGTACTTTGTGGCATCGTAGTCGTTTAGACGATCGCGGAAGCCGGGCATTGTGCGGAGTCTGTCTCTTATACACATCTAGATGTGTATAAGAGACAGATGGTAGGAGAACCGATGCTTTGTTGAACGGTTCAAGACCCGGTTCGCCTATTTGAACCGAAGACTCCTTGTCTTTGTAATAGTTAGCTTTAAGCTTTTTTGTTTTTTAAGGCAATATCACCCGATTCATCAACATTGGTTTTATTATACATGTGATGTATAGTGTTTATATGCCAAAGTGTTTGTCATATAGTTTAAAACCCACCTTAGGTTATGCAATTATTCATGCATCATGTATTATAAATATTATAGTCGAGCATGAAGAAATTACTTGAAAGCATGCGCATGCATCATGAAATATAAGAGTTATATTTTGCATGCAGTGAGCATTATCATGCATCATCCTTTTCTTATAAGTGTTATAGTCTAAGGGTGAATGAAAGCATGTTTTGCTTGTTTCATTACTATTTTGTATAAGTGTTATATAAAAGAA
The DNA here is from genome assembly GCF_009727055.1 of Benincasa hispida. NCBI lineage: Eukaryota > Viridiplantae > Streptophyta > Magnoliopsida > Cucurbitales > Cucurbitaceae > Benincasa > Benincasa hispida. The sequence goes on along the minus strand of NC_052351.1, from coordinate 34,519,430 downwards.
GTAGCAATGAATGGACAATGCATTGAGCATGACACTTAGGCTGTTTATAAGTATTATGAATGCCTTGCATGTGTTAGCTTCGCATTGTGGTGGTTGTTTTTGTTTATAAGTGTTATAAAGGAAATTAGACCTAAAATCGATAATTCAGAGTTGCATGCAGACTTAGGGTGAACTCAAGTTTTTTAAAAGGGTTTTAAAATTGGATTGAGATAGACCTAAGTTCAAGTGGTTGTAAAGAGTTTAGCAACCTAGTAAATCCCACCTTAGGTTATGTATTGGTCATGCATCATCTCTTTATTGTAATTGTTATAATTTAGAGAAGCATGATTTAAATATGTAAGTGCATGTTCATGCATCATATAATATAAGAGTTATATTTATGCATGCATAAAAAGCATTGACATACATCATCTTTATATTATAATTGTTATAGTATAAAGGTGAATGATAGCATGTTTGCTTGGTTATTACGCGTTATATAAAAGTTATGTATCGTAATGACCGGACATTGCATGAAGCATGACACATAGGTTACTTTATAATTGTTATAAACACCTTGTTATGCGCAATGGTTTTTGTTTCTTTTTAAAAGTTAAAGAGAAATTAGAACTAAAAGAAATAAGAAAATCATGCATGCTCACTTAGGTTTAATTCATGGTTTTAAAGTGTTTAAAACTTGGATCACATAGACCTAAAATCACGGTTCTAATATGATTAGCAACCCTAAGGCTTTAATCTTTTAATCAGTTTAATAGGATTAAATTGGCTAATAAAAGGTTAAAGTGTAGCAAATCTATCTATAAGGGACCTTTTGTCTAAGGCGGGTTTTGTCTAGGCTGGGGTATTTAAGCTAACGGAAACGTAACACCCCTACCTGGGAACTTACCTGGAAAGGTGAATTAGATAGATTTGGTGCATGCATGCAAGTTAAGGAAAGTCCATCAAAGTGTTTAAATGTGACTACTTGAACTTGTTCATATTTCATAAACAAACGTTGTTTATGAGCAGAGTTTAAAAAGACGACTTAGACTAAAATCAGTATCCGGATTGTCTAGGTTAATGAACCCCTAGGTAGAACATTCAGTGGGAAGTACTTTGGGCATAAGATGCTTCACTTAAACCTTTCACGTTTCTCCTAAAAGTCCACACCGTGATATCTACCCTCGGCCTCGAGGCACATTTGACGTGTCCCTTTAACGAATGGTGTTTGGGTAGGTCAATATCAAGTTGGATGGAGAAAGTGTTCATAGTAAGTGGGAGCGAGAAGTGCGACAACATATCCCTCGGTCTCCCTCATTAGGTTGAATAAAGTTACTGAGCATCGAAAAATGGTGGCTGTTAGGTTCAGTTCCAAGAGTTGGTTCTGCCTAATGGTTGAGAATGTCTCATCCCAGCGAAGAGGCATCTGATTACCCCACGGTGACATTTTTCCTGCCTCACTAGGGCATCATTGCAAAATAGAAGTCTTTAACTTAGGGTACTTGAAATTGTAAAATAGAAATGACCACGTTTGGTTTACTTGGTTAAAAGTGGTTTAGCAAAACTGATTGGTTAAAAGTGGTTTAGCAAATTTTAATAAAGTTTTGTTTGTATTTTTAGCAACAACTCTTTTTCAAAATGGCAACAGCCACGTTGGCTTTGTTAAGCACCAAAAAATTAACTGGCGACAATTTCGCAACATGGAAACATATGATCACGATAATCCTAATCATCGAGGATCTCATGTTCGCTCTCACGGAGGCCTGTCCTCCTATTCCAGCTCCAAATTCCTTTTGAAATGTTTTGGGAGGCATACGAGCGATGGACAAGGGTGAATGAGAAGGCCCGAGCCTACATCTTCGCAAGTCTTTCTGAAGTCTTGGCCAAGAAACATGAGCCTATGGTCTCAGCAAGTGAGATCATGGAGTCCCTACTGGGGATGTTTGGACAACCGTCTGAACAACTTATGCATGAGGCTCTTAAGTACATATTCAACTTCAAAATGGAAGAAGGCACATCTGTTTGTGAACATGTGCTTAACATGATGGTCCATTTCAATGTGGCGGAGTTGAATGGGTCTACCATCGATGAGGATATCCAGGTTAGCATAATCCTGCATTCATTTCCAGAGAGCTTCCTACACTTTGATAGCAATGTGATTCTTAACAAAGTGAAATATAACCTTACAACTCTCCTCAACGAGTTGTAGACCTACCAATCTTTACTGAAAAGTAAGGAGAGGAAGAAGGGTGAGGCAAATATTGCTTCATCCTCTAGGACGTTCCATAGAGGTTCGACTTTAGGAATGAAGTCCATACCTTCTACTTTTAACTCTGCAAAAGGGAATAAGAAGAAGAATGGTAAGGGAAAAGGGAAGGCGCCGCTAACCCACCGCCTGTCACCCTAAGGAGGCGCCCACCGGTTGAAAAGGGAAAATATTTCCACTGCAATCAGGATGGACACTGAAAGAGAAACTGTCCTCGCTATCTGAAAGAGAGGAAGGCAGCCAAGGCCGATAAAGGTAAATATGATTTACTTGTTCTTGAAACTTGTTTAGTGAAGAATGATGATTCAACCTGGATAATTGATTCGGGATCCACTGACCACGTTTGTTCTTCTTTTCAGGGGATTAGATCCTGAAGACAATTGGAGGCTGGTGAGATGATGATGTGAGTAGGCACCGGGCACGTCGTCTCAGTTGTGGTAGTGAGAAGGCTTCAGTTAGCTTTAAGGAATAGGTTTCTAGTTTTGAATTATGTATTTTTTGTTCCCGAACTCAAGAGGAACCTTATTTTTGTAAAGTGTTTATTGCAATGTAAATACACTATCTCTTTTAATGTGGATAAAGCGTTTATTCATAAAGATGGTTTTTTATTTGTACAGTAAATCTAGAATCTAATTTATATGTGCTAAGTTCATTGCCATTAATTCCCTCTATAACACAGAATTGTTTAGAACTGTCGTAACTCAAACAACACGTCGCCGTATTTCTCCAAAAGAAAATGCCCATCTTTGGCATCTACGTTTAGGGCACATCAGTCTCAATAGGATTGAGAGATTAGTGAAGAATGGACTTCTAAGTGAGTTAGAAGAAAATTCTTTACCAGTGTGCGAGTCTTGCCTTAAAGGTAAGATGACTAAACGACCTTTTACTGGAAAAGGTTATAGAGCCAAAGAGCCTCTTGAGTCAGTACATTCTAACCTTTGTGGTCCTATAAATGTGCAAGCCCAAGGTGGCTATGAGTATTTTATCAATTTTACTGATGATTACTCTAGGTACGGGTTTGTTTATCTTATGCAACAGAAGTCTGAATCCTTTGAAAAGTTCAAAGAGTTCAAGGTTGAAGTTGAAAACGCATTGGATAGATGGATTAAAACACTTCGATCGGATCGTGGTGGAGAGTTTTTGGACTCGGCATTCCAGGACTATTTGATAGAATATGGAATCGTTTTCCAACTCTCAGCATCGGGTACATCTCAGCAAAATGGTGTAGCAGAGAGGAGAAATAGGACCTTATTGGACATGGTTCACTCAATGATGAGTTACACTTCCTTACCGGACTCGTTTTGAGGTTTCGCAATGGAGACTACGGTATACATACTCAACCGTGTTCCCTCCAAGAGTGTTGCGAGAACACCTTTGGAGTTGTGGAACGGGCGTAAAGCTAGTTTACATCAACTCCGCATTTGGGGTTGCCCTGCACACGTGCTTGAGGCTAATCCCAAGAAGTTGGAACCACAGTCAAGGTTATGCCCTTTTGTAGGCTACCCCAAAGGTATACGAGGGGGTTATTTTTATGATCCGACGAAAAATAGGGTGTTTGTTTCAACGAACGTTACTTTCTTGGAGAAAGATCATATAAAAGAGCACAGTCCACAAAGTAAAGTCATGTTGCATGAGCTTTCCAATAAAACTACTGAAACTTCAACAAGAGTTGTTAAAAAGTCTGCTACATCAACAAGAGTTGTTGATGGGAGTTCATCTAGTAGGTCGGTTCCACCTCAGGAGTTGAGGGAACCTCGATGTAGTGGGAGGGTTGTGACCTGCCCGTTTCGTTATCTGAGTTTCATGAAAATCCTTGCTATAGTAGCAGATGGCGACCGAGGATTCGTTGTCTTATTAGAAGGCAATGAAGGATGTGGACCGGGATGAATGGTTCAAGGCCATAGATCTCGAGATGGAGTCGATGTACTTCAACTCAGTATGGGATCTTGTAGATCAGCCTGATGGGGTAAGACCTATAGGTTTTTAATAGATGTACAAGCGCAAACGGGGTGCTGATGGGAAGGTATAGATCTTCAAGGCTAGACTTTTGGTAAAGGGTTATGCCCAGGTAGATGAAGTCGACTATGAGGAGACTTTCTCGCCTGTTTCCATGTTAAAGTCGATCTGCATCCTCCTGTCCATTGCAACTTATTATAATTATGAGATCTAACAAATGGATGTCAAAATGAACTTTTTGAATAGAAATCTTGAGGAGACCATTTACATGGTGCAACCCGAGGGATTCATAGCCAAGGTTAAGAGAAAAAGGTTTGCAAGCTGAATTGGTCCATTTATAGGCTGAAACAGGCATCTCGATCTTGGAACATATGGTTTGATACTACAATCAAGTCGTATGGCTTTGACCAAAATGTTGATGAACCTTGTGTTTACAAGAAGATCATCAACGCTTCAGTAGTCTTCTTAGTGTTGTACGTAGACGATATAATACTTATTGGGAATGATGTAGGTCTACTGACTTCAGTTAAGAACTGGCTAGCGACCCAATTCCAAATGAAAGATTTGGGAGAGGCTTAGTTTGTTCTTGGTATACACATCTTTTGGGATCATCAACACAAAGTGTTAGTATTGTCTCAGGCATCGTACATTGATAAGATGTTACTCAAGTACTCGATGCAGGACTCCAAGAGAGGCCTACTGCCATTCAGGCATGGAGTCACTTTGTGGAAGGACATGTGTCCTAAGATTCCTCAAGAGATTGAGAAGATGAGATGGGTCCCATATGCGTCTGTCGTTGGCAGTTTGATGTACATAAGTATCAGTCCAACCCAGGCCAGGGTCACTAGACTGCAGTAAAGAACATCCTCAAGTATCTTCGGAGAACGAGGGACTACATGCTCGTGTATGGTTCTAGGGATTTGATCCTTACTAGATACACAGATTCTGACTTTCAAACTAATAAGAACTCTCACAAGTCCACATCAGGGTCAGTATTTACTCTTAACAGAAGAGATGTAGTGTGGCGAAGCACTAAGCAGGGGTGCATCACCGACTCCACTATGGAGGCGGAGTACGTAGCGGCTTGGGAAGCTGCTAAGAAGATTGTCTAGCCCAGGAAGTTCTTGACAGAACTGGAAGTTGTTCCAGATATGTCTAGTCCCATTATCCTATATTGTGATAATAGTGGGGCAGTGGCGTACTCCAAGGAGCCGAGGAGTAATAGACGCGACAAACACATAGAGCAGAAGTATCATCTGATCCGCGAGATAGTGCATCGAGGGGACGTGATTACCACGAAGATCACTTCGAAGCACAATGTTGTTGACCCATTTATGAAGGCTCTCACGGCTATAGTGTTTGAGGGTCACCTATGAAGCGTGTGTCTACAGGATCGCCCACGGCTAGACTAGGGCAAGAGATTTTTTTGTACTGGGCTTTTATGCCCTAGTTTATTGTTTTGTACTAGTTTTATGTAGACCCCATTTCGCTTTAGGACAAGTGGGAGATTGTTGGGGTTGATGCCCTAAAGTCTCGTGTCCTGTAGTTTGTAAACAGTTTGTACGAATGCTTGTGTTGTTAATTGATAACAGGTAGAAATACACATTATTACCTGTCTCTTATACACATCTAGATGTGTATAAGAGACAGGGCTAGACTAGGGCAAGAGATTTTTTTGTACTGGGCTTTTATGCCCTAGTTTATTGTTTTGTACTAGTTTTATGTAGACCCCATTTCGCTTTAGGACAAGTGGGAGATTGTTGGGGTTGATGCCCTAAAGTCTCGTGTCCTGTAGTTTGTAAATAGTTTGTACGAATGTTTGTGTCTGTCTCTTATACACATCTAGATGTGTATAAGAGACAGGTATAAGACCTAACCACGAAGTGTTAACGTCTCGTTATATAACACCATTCATGACAGAGACTTCACTTCACTAGGATGACCATAGGTAACATGACCTCAATCCTCAGTGAGTTGGGAACTCCTGCCATTGAGGGCGGTCCTTTGATTTGTATGGGTGCGAGTGGCCAGGTCGCCGATTCAAACCTACCATTTTGAGGATTCGTCTGATTTAGGAGCTAGGAACTCAACTACATAAGATGGAATTCACTTCTTCCCCGAAGTAGGGGTAAGTAGATAGATAGATCCTTTGAGGGCTGATTCCGAGGCTTGAACGAGGTGGCACCACATACCTTCTCTTGGCCTGAGAGGTGTTCACACATAGTTGGACTATGTTGTATTGTTCATTAGAGGCATCAGTGACACTTAAGAAGTAAGATGTAACTACAGGGGCAAAACAATAATTTGGCCCAGCTGTACTTACGAGCATCTATGAAGGGTCATCGTACTCATGATTGGTTATATCTAATAGACATAGAAATATATATGTGGTAAGAAGAGTTCAACTATTGGTCTTTAGTGGAATGCCTGACAGTTAACGGATGGTGGATCTCGTGGCTAAAGAGTTTAGTCAGCTATTCATGGACCGTTGGAGCTTCGAGTCACGGGTCTATTAGGTCCACTGGGTAGCTTGGATAAAGTCGAGAATCAGTATTTGGGTCAGTTTGAAATGTTCAAATTGACAAGAGGAAGTTCGATTATATATGATATAATTGAACTGGTTAATTATATATGATATGATTGACTAAATGTATAAAATACATTATTTTGGAGGAAATTAGATATAAATATGATATATATCAAGTAGAGGAGAAATTACTATAGGAGATATGTGATATCGAACTATAGGATAAGAATATAATATGATTATATTCATTAATTATTAAATTGGTTAATTATATGATAATTGGCCTAAAACTTCTCTCGGACGTGCGTTAGTGGGAGCAGCTGCATTTGGTTATGGTAACCGAAGAATAAAATGAAAATTTGTTTCATTTTGCAAAAGTTCGGAAAAATTGGCATCAGTGTGAAAACGTTACGATCGCATAGTTTAAGAGCCTATATGATAGTCACTCATCGCCTAAACGATCGCACACCAGTGCCTAAATGATCGCACGCTAGTCCCTAAACGATCGCTTAGCTTTCCTAAATGATCGCATAGTGTGCCACGTTTTCTTAACGATCGTCTATCATTTACTAAACGATTGCTTAGTAAAACCTACATGATCCTGTAGCTTCTTCTAAACGATAAGCACATAGCTATACGATAGCTCATTGTCTCTCCCACTTGCTTATCATCTACACGATTTGTTCTTTCTCTAACCTCTACCAAACTCACCAAAGACCACACTTTGGATTCTCACTCCGAGAATACCAAGGGCTCTATTTTGGTGGTGTCATCCCCGCTGTGTTCACTTGTTTGTGTCTGTCGTGTTACTACCATTCGTGTAGACGATCGTGCTGCTGCAGCCAATGCGTTTGTTGGGCGATAGAGTATGGGTGAAGGTTCTTCCACTGCATCTGATTTCAAAGCTTGAAAAGGGTCTTCAACTGGTATGAGAAATTTTTCCCTTGTTTTTATTATTCAAAGCATGCCTTTAATTAGTGTGAATTTGCATAACTGTATGTTGGAATGTATATGTTGTATTTCGATCATAATGAAATCGAAAACATCCAAATGCGCTCATGGATGCTCTTCGTTAAGAGATCCTTCACCTAGATTAATCTTTTAAAATCGGTTTACTAGGATTACATTGGTTGAAATAAAAGATTAAATTTGTTGTAAACCTAACTATAAGGGACCTTTTGTCTAAGGCGGGTTCTGGCTAGGCTGGGGTTCTTAAGTTGACGGAAACGTAACACCCCTACCTGGGAACTTACCTGGAAAAGTGAATTAGATAGATTTTCAACAAGCATGCGACGTTTAGGTCGAGACTCCATTAAAGAGTTTAATGGATGATGATCAAAAGTTGTTTCACTATCCAAGGTAAAACCTAAAAGTCACTTAGTTAAAATCTTAGTCGTGTTTTTTCTAAGTAAGCTAAACCTTAGGTTATAAAATACTAAGTGGGAGGAAGAGGCATATCTGATATGTCTATGATTCCACTCACGTTTCTTCCGTATGTTCACACCGTGAGATTCATGCTTGCCCATGTGGTACCCTGGGTGCATCCCCTTCGGATGGTGTTTGCATGAGTCAATATCAACGGAGAGAGTGTTTATAGTAAGTGGGTGAAGGGTCTGTGTCTACACGTCCTATGGTCTCTATCATTGGTTCACACCGTGAGATCATTCTGTACTCTCTTGTGTCGCCTTTTTGCGTCCCCCTTCGGATGGGTTTTATGTAGTTGGTCAAGATCAAGGTGAACTCTAGAAATGGATAGGGTTGCTTTAGGTTTTGCCCCAATCGAATTTTTTCCCTTCGGATTGGCCTTTTGAGATGGACCTCTAGAGCCTAAAATGGTGGGTCACAGTTACGGGAGATTGTTAAGTAAGTTAAGGATCTCTTGGCCAAATCAATGATGGCTAGTCGTTATAAGAGCAAGAGTTGTTCTGGTATTAATGATTGGTTAAGAACTTCTCAATTCAAAGGAGGGATAACTGACCTCCCTTTGGCGGCTTTTGTCCTAAACCTTTGAAGCGTCATTGTGAAACTAGATGTCAAATGGGGTTCAATTAATTTTGCTAAAACCTTATTGGATGTTGTTTTGTTTTACAATGAGTATTTGCTTAAAACTTAACGTAGGTTAACATGTTTTTCTTTTCAGCAATTCATTAGTATTTCCGTTTAAAGCTTTTAAAATGATCGATTCCTTACGGTGGAAAGAATCGTGTAAAACGAATTTTGTGGCAAACGACCTCGATCCCACTACTCTCTAAAAGAGGAAACAAGACAGTAAGTATGATTTATTGGTCTTAGAGACGTGTCTGGTAGAGAATGATGATTCTACTTGGATCCTTGATTCAAGTGCTATTAATCATGTCAGTTCCTCTTACCAAGGATTCAGTTCTTGGAAAACGTTGCCACAAGGAGAGATGACTCTTCGAGTCGGTACTAGTGAGGTTGTTTTGGCTGTTGCTATAGGCAGGCTGAAGTTATTTGTTGACAAGAAACGTTATCTGTTACTGGATAATATTTTTGTAGTTACTCATATTAAGAGGAACTTAATCTCGGTTTCTTGTCTCATTGAACAAGGTTATACCATCTCCTTTTCTGAGAATAAAGTGTTTATTTTCAAGTATGGAATGGAGATTGGTTATGGTTCGATGGAAAATATATATGTATTAAGGCCGTTAGTCATAAAAGCCTTGTTTATCACTGAAATGTTCAGTATGACAACAACAGCTAAAAGACCAAAGGTTTCTCCTAAGGAAAATGCCCATCTTTGGCATCTTAGGTTAGGTCACACTAACCTCAATAGGATTGAGAAGTTGGTGAAAAGTGGACTTCTAAAGAGTTTAGAAGAAAACTCCTTGTCGGTATGTGAATCATGCCTCGAAGGAAAGATGACCAAACGACCTTTTACTGGAAAAGGTTACAGAGCTAAGGAATCCTTGAAGCTTGTACATTCAGATCTCTGTGGTCCGATGAATGTTAGAGCTCGAGGTGGGTATGAATATTTCATCCTTTTCATAGATGATTATTCAAGGTTTGGGTATGTCTACCTAATGCAACGTAAGTCTGAAGCCCTTGACAAGTTCAAGAAGTATAAGGCTGAAGTTGAAAACTTGTTAGGTAAGAAGATAAAAACACTACGATTTGATCGTGGTGGGGAGTATATGAACCTTAAATTCCAGAACTATATGATAAAACAAGGGATTGCGTCCCAACTCTCGGCCCCTGGTACACCTCAGCAGAATGGTGTATCAGAAAGGAGAAACAGAACCTTATTGGACATGGTTTGGTCTATGATGAGTTATGCTCATCTTTCAGACTCGTTTTGGGGTTATATAGTGCAAACTACATGTTATATCCTGAACAACGTTCTCTTGAAGAGTGTTTCTAAAACACCTTTTGAGTTATGGAGAGACCGTAAAGGTAGTTTACGCAACTTTAGGATTTAGGGTTGTCCGGCACATGTGCTAGCGACTAACCCAAAGAAGTTGGAACCGCATTCGAAGGTTTGCCTTTTTGTAGTCTACCCCAAGGAAACGAGAGGTGGATACTTCTATGATAAAAGTGAGAACAAAGTGGTTTTCTCTACAAATGCTATCTTCTTAGAAGAAAACCACATGTGAGATCATAAGCCATAAAGTAAGCTCGTTTTGCGTGAAATCTCTAGTGAGACTGAGACTGTTGAGGGTTCAACAAGAGTTGTTGAACAGGCCGGCAGATCAACAAGAGTTGTTGAGGTCAGAACGTCTAGTCAACCAGCTCAAGCGTTGAGACTGCCTCAACATAGTGAGAGGGTTATGAATCCACCGAATCGCTACATGGGTTTGACTGAAGCTCAAAACATCATTACGAATGATGGGGTCAAGGATTCGTTGTCTTTAAAGAACGCAATAGAGGATGTTGACAAAGATGAATGGGTTAAAGCCATGAACCAAGAAATGGAGTCTATGTACTTCAATAACTTTTGGGAGCTTATTGATCCACCTGATGGGGTACGACCTATTGGGTGTAAGTGGATCTACAAGCGAAAGAGAGGTGTAGATGGAAAGGTGCAAACCTTTAAAGGCTAGGCTCGTGGCAAAGGGTTATACCCAGGTCGATGGAGTTGACTATGAGGAAACTTTCTCACCTGTTGTCATGCTGAAGTCTATAAGGATTCTCCTATCTATAGCCACATTTTATGATTATGCAATATGAAAAATGGACATCAAGACTCCCTTTCTTAATGGTAATCTTAAGGAGACCATCTATATGACTCAACCAGAGGGGTTTGTAGTTCCAGATCAAGAATAAAGAGTTTGCAAGCTTAATAGGTCCATTTATGGGCTGAAACAAGCATCTAGATCTTGGAACATCAGATTTGACATTGTTGTCAAGTCGTTTGGCTTTGACCAACAAGTTTATGAGCCTTGTGTTTACAAGAAAATCCTATACAAAGAGTTTGTATACTTGATCCTGTTGACACTACGGATACGACCTGCTTGTAAAGGTTTGCAAGTGTTGTAAACTACTACAGATGGTAGGTCCTGACCATTTATATGGAGACGTGCAAGCGAAGGTGTCCTATACAAAGAGTTTGTATAAGACTTGGACCATGAGATGACTAGACTATGTATATAATGCCGTTGATACTAGAGACTTACATCTCACCTAAACGACCATAGGAGACATGACCTCAATCCTGAGTGTTTTGGGAACTCCTGCCTTTAAGGACGGTTCTTTGATTAGTATGGGTGAGAGTGGCCAGATTGCCAACTCAACATGCCTACCTTTTTGGGGACTTGTCTGATCTGGGAGATGGGAACTCAATACACAAGATGGAATTCACTTCTTTCCTGAAGCAAGGATAAGTAGAGAGATTGCTCCCTTAAGGGCTGATTCCGGGGCTTGAACATAGTGGCCATAACTTCTCATTGGAAGAGAAGACTCAGTCATAGTAAGACAGTAAATATGATTTATTGGTCTTGGAGACATGTCTATTAGAGAATGATGATTCTGCCTGGATCCTTGATTCAAATGCTACCAATCATGTCAGTTCCTCTTACTAAGGATTCAGTTCCTGGCAAACATTGCCACATGGAGAAATGACTCTTCGAGTTGGTACTGGTGAGGTTGTTTAAGCTGTTGCTGTAGGCAGGCTGAAGTTATTTGTTGACAAGAAACGTTATCTATTACTGGATAATGTTTTTGTAGTTCCTCATATTAAGAGGAACTTAATCTCGATTTCTTGTCTCATTGAACAAGGCTACACTATCTCTTTTTCTGAGAAAAAGTGTTTATTTTCAAGAATGGAATGGAGATTGGTTATGGTTCAATGGAAAATAACTTAAAAGTACTAAGGCCGTTAGTCATAAGAGCCTTGTTTAACACTGAAATGTTTAGTACGGCAACAATAGCTAAAAGACCAAAGGTTTCTCCAACGGAAAACACCCATCTTTGGCATCTTAGGTTAGGTCACATCAACCTCAATAGGATTGAGAAGTTGGTGAATAGTGGACTTCCAAAGAGTTTAGATGAAAACTCCTTACCGGTATGTGAATCATGCCTCGAAGGCAAGATGACCAAACGACCTTTTACTGGAAAAGGTTATAGAGCCAAGGAAGTCTTGGAGCTTATACATTCAGACCTCTGTGGTCTGATGAATGTTAGAGCTCGAGGTGGATATGAATATTTCATCTCTTTTAGAGATGATTATTTAAGGTTTGGGTATCTCTTACTAATGCAACGTAAGTCTGAAGCCTTTGACAAGTTCAAAGAGTATGAGGCTGAAGTTGAAAACTTGTTAGGTAAGAAGATAAAAACACTACGATCTGATCGCGATGAAGAATATATGGACCTCTAATTCCAGAACTATATGATAGAACATGGGATTGCGTCACAACTCTCGGCCCCTGGTACACCTCAGCAGAATGGTGTATCAGAAAGGAGAAACAGAACCTTGTTGGACATGGTTCGGTCAATGATGAGTTATGCTCATCTTCTAGATTCGTTTTGGGGTTATGCAGTGCAGACTGCATGTTATATCCTAAACAACGTTCCCTCGAAAATTGTTTCTGAAACACATTTTGATTTATGGAGAGACCGTAAAGGTAGTTTATGCCACTTCAAGATTTGGGACTGTCCGGCACATGTGCTAGCGATTAACCCAAAGTAGTTGGAACCACGTTCGAAGGTTTGCCTCTTTGTAGGCTATCCCAAACAAACGAGAGGAGGATACTTCTAAGATCCGCGTGAGAACAAAGTGTTTGTTTCCACTAATGCTATCTTCTTGGAAGAATACCACATGAGGGATCATAAACCATGAAGTAAGCTCGTTTTATGTGAGATCTCTAGTGAGACTGGGTGTAAGCGGATCTTTAAGCAAAAGATAGGTGTAGATGGAAAGGTGCAAAGCTTTAAGGCTAGACTTGTGGCAAAGGGTTATACCCAGGTTGAGGGAGTTGACTATGAGGAAACTTTTTCACCTGTTGTCATGCTAAAATCTATCAGGATTCTCCTATCCATAGCCACATTTTATGATTATGAAATATGGCAAATGGACGTCAAGACTGTCTTTCTTAATGGTAATCTTGAGGAGACCATCTATATGACTCAACCAGAGGGGTTCATAGTTTCAGATCAAGAGCAAAGAGTTTGCAAGCTTAATAGGTCCATTTATGGGCTGAAATAAGCATCTAGATCTTGGAACATCAGTTTTGACACTGCTGTCAAGTCATTTGGCTTTGATCAGAATGTTGGGAATGATGTAGGGTATCTGACTGACATTAAGAGTTGGCTAGCTGGTCAGTTCCAAATGACAGATTTGGGTGAGGCATAGTATGTTCTCGGGATCCAGATCATTCGAAATCACAAGAACAAATGGTTAGCCCTGTCTCAAGCATTGTACATTGATCAAATGTTGATCAGGTACAGGATGCAGGATTCCAAAAGGGGGTTATTACCCTTTAGGCATGGAATCATTCTGTCTAAGGATCAATGTCCTAAGATGCCTCAAGAGGTTGAGGAGATGAGATGGATTCCCTATGCTTCTGCTGTAGGAAGCTTGATGTATGCAATGTTGTGTACCAGACCAAACATTTGCTATGTAGTAGGGATTGTCAGTTGGTATCAGTCCAATCCAAGATTTGATTACTGGATGACGGTCAAGACGATCCTCAAGTATCTTTGGAGAACGAGGGACTACATGCTTATATATGGAGATAAGGATCTGATCCTTACAGGATACAACGTCTTGCTGATCTTTACAAAGGCCCTCACGGCTAAAGTGTTCGAAGGTCAAATTGGGAGAGTCTGAGTCTGCGGGACATGCCGGCATCTTTGTCTAGGGCAAGTGGGAGATGATACTGGGGTATGCCCTAGTTTATTGTATATTGTACATTTTTATATTGTATTGTACATTAGTTCCCGAGTCATTAGGCCAAGTGGGAGATTGTTTGGGATTGGTGTCTAATTCTCCGGAGTCTCATTGTTTTGTAAAAGATACACATTGTTCAATGAATAAAATAATTGTTATTTAATTCTGGCATTTACTCATATCCAATAAACAAAGCTCCTTGGTTATCTTATGTGAACTTAAGCATGTATATGTGATATACAAGTGGATCATGCCTTAAGTGATAACCTAAATAGGTCTGTAGTATAAGGATTAAGGTGAGATACTTGATCCTGGTGACACTATGAATACGACCCACTTTGTAGAAGTTTACAAGTGTTGTAAACTACTATAGATGGTAGGTTCTGACCATTCATGTGGAGACGTGGAGCGAGGGTGTCCTGTACAAAGAGTTTGTATAAGACCTGGACCATGAGATGACTAGACTCTGGATATAACGTAGTTGATACTAGAGATTTACATCTCACCTAAACGACCATAGGTGACACGACCTCAATCTTGAGTGTTTTGGGAACTCCTGCCTTTGAGGGCAGACCTTTGATTAGTATGGGTGAGAGTGGCCAGATTGCCAACTCAACATGTCTACCTTTTTGGGGACTTGTCTGATCTGGAGCTAGAAACTCAATCCACAATATGGAATTCACTCCTTTCCCGAAGCAGGGATAAGTAGAAAGATTGCTCCCTTAAGGGCTAATTCCGGGGCTTGAACATAGTAGCCACAACTTCTCTTTGGAAAATAAGACTCAGTCATAGTAGGACTATGACTTATGTTCATTAGAGGGATCGACGGTACTTAAGGAGACAGATGTAACTATAGGGGCATAACGGTTATTGGCCCACTTGTACTTACGAGCGATCTGTGAAGGTTGTAGCACTACTGATTGGTTAAGATGGACACATAATATATCTGTGGTAAGGAGAGTTCAGCTGTCGGTCTTTAGTGGAGTGCCTGGCAGTTAACTGATGATGGATCTCGTGACTAAAGAGATTAGTCAGTTATTCATGTACCGTTGGAGCTTCGAGCTACAGGTCCATGAGGTCCCCTTGGTAGCTCAATGGATTCAGTTGAGCATCAGTTCTTGGTGTTGATTTGAAATGTTCAAATTGACAATAGGTATTTTGATTATATATGATATAATTGGTATGATGTATGAGATACATCTAGTGGAGAATTGATGTAAATGAGATTTACATTAAGAACCATGCAATAGAAAAAGAACTATGGTTTATATGTTTCATGAGATGAAATNAGTACCATGGAATAGAAAAATAATTATGGTTTATATGTTTCATGAGATGAAATATTAAAACTATAGGTTATAAATATAGTATGATAAGTTGGTTATAATTTATATTTATAATAATATTAATTATTGGATAATTAATTCTTTTTCTTTTAAATAACAAAAGTAGTGGGTGGTTATTGAATCATGGTAACCGTGAGTTTAAAACAAAAATGGTTTTCCTATTTTCAAAAGAAGTTTGACAAACGCTAAAAGGTTTTGAGTTTTCTTTCCGTGCAAAAAGAAACTCACGTAGTCGTTAAGTAAATACGGATTTACTAAACAACAGCTGGGCAAGCTAAACGATCGTGCAAATGCGAGCTAAACGATCGTGCAGTATTTACTAAACGATCGCATAGTTTTGCTAGACGATCGCTGGCTCAAGGTACACAATCGTGTAGAGTCTATAGGCGACAAACCGAGCTAAACGATGAGCAAAACGAACGCATAGCTGTTGCTAAACGATCTTGCAGTGGCAAGCTAAACGATCGTGCAATATTTACTAAACGATCGCATAGTTTTGCTAGACGATCGCTGGCCCAAGGTAAACAATCATGTAGAGTCTATAGGCGACAAACTGAGCTAAACGATGAACTATACGATCGCATAACTTTTGCTAGACGATCGCTTAGCTTTATCTAAATGATTGGACATTGACCAATACGATAGGTCTCCGTCATCTCCTACTTGTCCAGTCGTGTACGCGATCGTCGTTTCCTCCGCTCATCTACCTCATACCAAGTCTGAATAGAGGCCACCCTCTGGATTCCCACACCGAGAATACCAAGGTAGCCTTGTTAGTGGTGTCAGACTCAACTCGACACCGTCGAGGATTTCTGGAGGTCATTCGTGGTGCTGTGGAGGCCGTTCGTGTCGCTGAGGACGAGCGCAGTGTTCGTGCTGTTGCTAAAGAGTTCGTGGCTGAGGCGTCGTTGAGGACGAGCACGAAGAGTTCGTGCGGTGTTGCGGTCGTGTAGATTGGCCGTTCGAGGCTAGTATTGTTCGAGCGTTCGTGCGCAACGGAGCATGGAAACGCTTCTGCTATGTGAGCATTCACGCACGTCTTTTAGTTTCTTTGCAATTTTTTACTGCGTTTTTTATACATAAAAAAATCGATTATCTTTATTATGTTTTTTAAATGTATTGTTTGATTTTTCAAAAAAATTATATTTGTGATGTTTTAAAAATTATGTAACTTTTGATCTAGTTTAGTAGATAAGACACTGCCTTCTATAAAATTGAAGACTTAATCTCCTACAAATCATATTCTACAAATTCCAATCAGACCTGTTACACGATCCAAGGCAATTTAGCAAGCATTAGTTTTTCATTTACAAAATCGGGTGGACCCGGTTCAACCTACATTTCATGTGTTACAAGGAAATTCCAGTGAAGAATGATCATTTGGAGCTTTGAAAGTCAAAATTTACGAGCTTGAAGTTGAGAATAGAGCTGTGATTAATAACACTCGAGTTTGGCAAACATTTTGAAGGCTTCATTTATTATCTACTCTGAGTGTATTTTCAGTTTATTATTTTAGCTTCATAAACTCTTTGAGTGTATTTTCAACTTATAAATTATAGAGGCACCAACCATGTCTTAATTCACAAGGAAACTTGCATGTGCTTGACCTTTTAAGAGTGAAAAGTCAGAAAGTGGAGGGTGGAATCGACCCTGATGAAGTTGGACTTTGAAAATCCAAGAAATACTGACCATTGAAGGACATTGTTTTTAATTCTATTGAGAATTTCAGATTTATTTGTTTTAGCCTAATTAGCTGCTTCTTTACTTGAAGTTGTCACGAAACCTATCTTCAAAATAACCCAGGAACAAAACAACACGATAGAAAGCACTCGAGAAATTATCTATCCCATAAATTCGTATTACAATTTCAAACCCAATCAAACACAACAATCATTGATTCCCATCAAATTCTTAGGCGGACATCTATAAAACCTTCAACTAAATGGCTCCAACGATGGTTAAAAAGCTCCTAACTTGGAACAAAAATTAGTATTAGCATTGAAAATTCAGAGGAAATATTTTCCCATGTCGTTTCAAACCAATTCAAGATACAATAAAGACTTTTCTGTAGAACTGCAGAAGATGAATAAAAAGCATAATATTAATAATATTAATGTCCATACCTAGGTGTAATCGTAAAATTCAAAGCCTAAATAGACAAGACAAGATGCTAAAAGTACAATAATTAAATTTGTAATTCAACCTAACAGTTTCCTCCCTTGCCCTTTTCCACATCTTAAGAATAACTTTGCCCACCCAAATTCAAAGAGACCCACAATAAGATTTAGTCAATTTACCAAGGACCACAGTAACAAGCATTAATTCATCCTCTATCAAAGTCTTGCTTGCTCTTACCTAACCTCAATATGGCTTCAAACAATGGAAAGACAAAAAAGAATTTCAACAACGAACATGTTTCAGAAATTATTCTAGCTAACAGCCCCATGGCCATAGTCCCACCGACAATTTTCTGAAGAAACAAGAACAATTTTCAGCTCAAACATAATATAATCAAACGAACTCTGCAGAATAGAAGCTCTTTGGAGAGAGAAATAAAATACTCCCCACACCACCAAGAATCTGCACCAAAAAGAGATTTGGGGCATGTTCGAGAGATTTTAAATGAAATGGTTAAATTATGTTTTTGTCAAATTCGAACATATTATTTTGAAACATGCTTTAAATCAGATGGTATGAAAATTGTGTAAGTGTAAAATCAAACGTTATATTGATTTTGAAAGAGTAAAAGTGTAAAATCACGTTTGAAATAGATTTTGAATATGATAAGAGTGATTTTAATCGTTTCAAAATTACTACGAAATATGCCCATAAAGGAGAAAAGAAGAAAAGCCAAGCTAGGAATAAGCACACATAGAATTGTAAAACAAAAGCAAAGCTAAAGATACGAGTTAAGGATTATATAGATGCCACTTCCTACAGCAAGCAACAGAAGGCCATTTGGCTTAATACCTTCCCCTGCAACTACAAGCTTGAAAGATCATTTTGCAACCAAATTGCCTGCTAATCCATGATCTCCAACAATAAGAAGGATAATAAGAAGAGATAGATAACAACAGAGGAACATAATAAAGAGGCTTCCAACATTTCATGTTTGAGCGAACTCTATAAGTGGCAGTCACTAATAGCATGACATGAAAAATAAACATGGATAACAAAAAGGAGAGAACAATTTCAAGTTTCTACACGAGTTGAAATGAGGGCAAAACAGGGAAAAAAACATCAGCAAAATGAGCAGCAGACCTGACTTCAACAATTTCTATTTGTAAATCAGCTATATCACTTGCAGTTGTATGGCAGAAGCAAAATATGGCAATAAGAACTAGAAAATACTCTTCAATTCCCATTTCAAAGCTCAAATTCTTCGTCCCTGAGAGCCAACTCTGCAGCCTCTTCTTCTTCCTCATCCAGAACAAAGTATTCATTTCTCTCCACAGGCCTAAACATATAGAACATCACCATGTAAAAGACAAGGCTAGCAATCTCCTCAGCTGCATTACTCACCCATTGATACTTGTATGCTGCAATAGTCTTGAGCGCAAAAACGACAATCCGTGTAAAATACAAATATCCAATCACAACAATGTAGAACTGCCTGAAAAGAGTGAGCTTTGCCAAATTCCTTGCAGCCTTCCCGTCGGTTTTCGATGTCTCTCTCAGAGATCGAATTGACCAAACAATGGGGAAAATTATGGCACAGCAACATATGATATCCACCAACAAGAAAACCCGATTCCAAGTGACCCAATCCTTAATAAATGGCCCAGTTTCGCCGATCACAACGGAGGCCACATTAGCCAAGACTTGAAGTGGGATCACAATCATCAACACCTTCTTCTCCTTCTCTTGCAAAAACGGCTTCAAAAACGACCACCCAGTTCCGATCAAAACAATCAATGTGAAAAGCAAAACAACCCGAATAAACTGAAAGATGTAAAATAACACATCCCAACCATGAGGCGTCCCGGTAATTTTGACGTAATGCTTATCCTCAGCAGCACAAATGAGATTCAACGCTTTCATCAACAACAATCCGCCCATCAACAAGTGGATCCTGTGAACGCTGCGCTTATTCGTGAGACCCACGTAGATCCAAAGCCCTAAGAAGGCAAGATAAGCAAGAGAAAATACAAAATAGAGCGAAGGGAGCTGAGTGAGGCCAGCGGAGAGGTAGTCCTTGGAACCATCGCGGTCCAAATTGAAAACCTCCGTTCGCACCTCCATAGAAACTGAAGATTCCGGGGCGCAATTCGCGAAGAAAAGGCTATATTCAGTAGGGGCAGTAACAGGGTAAGAATGGCTAAAGGAGCTCTGCGGCGGCGGAGAGAGATCCCGGAAGGTAAAGAGGCGATGGATGTAGCCAGAATCAAGAACACAAAACTGAGGGTTTTGCTGGATCTCGAGAAGGACTTGAAGAAGCGATTCTTCAGATAAGAGAAAGAATCCAAGACGAGAAGGATCGGTTTCAGCAAGGGACGTAGTAACAGAGACCGATTTGACGGAAATGGAGACCTGGCCGGTGTGAGTGAATCCGAATTTCTCGAAGAGAATCATGGGACGGTTGTCGGAGGAGATCTTGAGGGATTTGATCTCGGCGGTGGAGGAGGCGGCGAGGAGGCCGAGTAGGAGGAAGAGGAGGGGGAGGCGGAAGGGTGAATTCGCCATTTTCGATGCCGCCGGAGATCGTCCCGAGCGAAGAGTTCAGCGGCGAGCTTCGAGAAGAAGAATGAATGAGAAAATAGGACGGTTAGAACATTGAAGGGGAAGGGGAAGGGGGGCGGGTGAAGAATGTGACGCTGGCGTGAATTGAACGGTTAAGTATGCGTTTTGACGGAATTGCCCTCAACTCAGATCTTGCCGGCGAGGGGAGTGAAATCAATGAAACGACGACGTTTGGGGTAAGGGTTTGTGTCGTTGGTTGACCCAAGATTGTCGGTTTGGGATTTGGAATGGTCTAGTTCTTTTAACCCAGCCAGGCAGGCCAATTAAATTTCCAAGGATATGAAGTTATTATTTTTATGGATAGAACTATGTAATAGTATAGGTTTCGTTTTTGTTTAAAATCTTTCCAAATCAATTTGAATGGGAAGAAAAAATGCGTTTAAAAATATTAAATTGAATTTGAGTCATTAAAGCGTTTTGAAGTGATTTAAAATACGACAAAAGTGATTTTAACTATTTCAACATCACTCCCAAACATATCATAATTTTCTTCTTCAATTTTTTTTCTGGTTTCTGACTGTTATTTTTAGTTAAATAGAAGATGGAAGAATTCACATTATAGATTTATTTGTCACTATCATATATTACATGCCAGTTGAATAGTACTTGATTTGGTTAATTCGTGTTTATATAGTCACTAATAGAATATTAAAGCCATGTTTGGTAACCATCTCATTTTTTGTTTTTGGTTTTTAAAAATTAAACCTATTTCCTCAAAGTTTCTTGCAATGATTTACATCTTTCTTGAGTATAATAGTGAAATTCTGAGCCAAATTTCAAAACAAATGGAGCCTTACGGAAGATGTGTGTGTGTGTGAAGTTAGTTGAGGAGTTGTGTGTCAAACTGTTGATTTAATTCTAACATGTCTACAACATTTCGCAACATTATATTTTACAAATAATAATAAATTAATCATACAAATTCCATCCCATCTTATTTTCTTCCCTAACACAAGATTTTGGATATGGAAAACAATCCTCTTTATATTTTTAATCTAACTGTTTCTCAAAGTTCTCTTCTTATCTTTAAACTTACCATTTAATTTTTTTTAGTTTTAATACTTCCAATTTCATCCTCTTACACCCCTTGCAATAAATTCTCAATTCATATATCATCAAATTGCATTGTCATTGGTAACATCTTTTCTTTTCATCTTCTTTAAGAAAAGTTTAATTGTTACGAGTCCATTTGCCTTAAGTGAATAAGGTATTAAGAGGTTGGGCCACTCTCTCTAGGGTTGTTGCCGCCGCTCGGGTTGGGGTGGTTGACCTTTGTGGGCTGTCGCTTCAGACTTCGTCGGTCGTCTTCGATGGGGGTGGGCTTCCGCCAATCGGCTTCTTCGGGTGTTGCTTGGGTCAGTCGGTCGTTTGTTCATTGGTACATCGTCGGTTCGTTCGCTGGTGTGGAGTTATATTTCGCCGCTTCAAATCTTCATTCCGCTGTTCATTCGCTGGTTCATCGTCTGGTCGTTCGGGGGTAGAGGGTTCGTTGGTGTGGTTATCTGTTTGTTTTGTTCGTGACTAAGGTGTTTTAGATCTTAGGTGTTTTAAGCAGTCGATCAGACGCCGCAACTTTGAGTTGAGGTTTGAGCATTGATAGATTTGAGGTATTAAGGTGTGGGTTTAACCACGGTGAGAGCTGGTGACGATGGTGCGTAAGCAGTTGCCTTTAAGACTGAAGGAGATGAATGGAGGTCGAGTTGCTCATTAACCCTTTCGTCTGTTTAGACCAGAGATCGATTTGGGATTGGGTGCTCGTTCTTCGGAGGTGAAGGATTTTGGGTTGGCTGACAATCTGAGGAAGGTGAAGGGTCTGGTATGAGGAGTGATGGGTTGAAGAAGCCTCTGTCGTCTGACCTAGAGGCCGAAGAAAATCGAGTTGTGAGAGATGAATGGGGTGGGCTGAGTATTGGGTTAGCTGATGGGTAGGGAGTTTGGGCTCGTGTGGAGTTGGGGCCCAAGAAGTGAAGGGTATGCCTGGGAGCCTTGGGGGTGTTGGGGGCCCAGATGTAAATCGAGTTGTGAGGGGTGTTGGATTGCTGTCTCTTATACACATCTAGATGTGTATAAGAGACAGGAGGTGAAGGGTATGCCTGGGAGCCTTGGGGGTGTTGGGGGCCCAGATGTAAATCGAGTTGTGAGGGGTGTTGGATTGGGCCTTGAGGGAGCTGGGGTGAGTAAGCCTGTTGGGAGTGGTCTGAGGCTGAGTGAAGGGAGTGGACTGGTGCAAGGGGAGCTAGGGATAAAGTCGAAAGGCATGGGAGCTTTGGTGGATGGGCCGCGTGGTGCTGGGCCAGAGTTAGGAGGCTCGAGGGGGCAGAAGTCAAACAATGAGAAGGTTTCACAGGTTGGGCTTTGTGGAAATGAGGGTCGTTCGGTGGACACACGGGTTCTTCGTGAGCGGGAGAAATCAATTCCCAAAATCGGTTTAGCTAGGAGGTTTGGTCCACAGTCGGATTGGTTGGAGGAGGGGTGTAGTTCTGGTGGTTTTGGTTCTGACGTGAAAGGGGGAATTTCGTGGGCGGCCCTTTTTGGGTCTAAGTTAAGGGGTAATTTAGAATTCATTCCCTTATTGGTTGAAAACGATAAAGTTATTGTTGAATCTTGTGAGGAGATTATTGATGAGGGTGTTTGTTTGTGGGAGAAATCTTTGGTTGGTCAGTTTATGGATGCCAAACTCCTGTATTCTGTTATTTGTCGACTTATTCAGAGTATTTGGGGACGTGTAGAGATGCCAATTATTACTTTGTTGGATAATGGTTTGATTATCTTTAAATTTCATAAGGTAGACTCACGGGATTAGGTGCTGCAGAATGGTCCGTGGCACTTGGGTGGCAAGCCCATCTTATTACGAAAGTGGTCCCCAGGTATTATTCCTGAAACCTTTGTTTTTTATTCTGTTCGTATCTGGATTAAACTGGAGCGTGTTCCCCTGGATTTGTGGATGGATAGAGGTTTAGCAGTGTTAGCTAGTGTCATGGGCAAACCTATCTCTTTTGATGTTGCAACAAGAGAGCGGCGGGGGTTATCGTATGCGAGGTTTTGTGTTCAGGTGGATGGAGATTCGTTAATGCCCCCTTCAGTCATTGTTAGAATGCGGGGTCAGGAGTTTATTATTCCAGTAGTGTATAAGTGGAAACCTCATAGGTGTACTTTTTGTGGTTCCTTTGGGCATATTGGGGCTGTGTGTGAGAAACATGGTGTTGGAAAGGGTTAGGAGTTGTGTATTGTGGCAGTTAATGAGGGGTGTTTGGGGGAGAATAATGGAATTGAGAGTGTGAGGAAGGGGCGGGACATGGGTATTGATGCGAGGGGAGTTAGCCTAGTGGATGAGAATAAAGGCACGGGGAGTGTTGACGAGTTTACTATGGTTAGTTGTCGTAGGCGTGATAAAGGAGGTGTAGGGCATAGGGGTGGCAGTGGGTCACCGGGTTCAGTGCCCTTGAGAAGCAGAGTAGTTTATGGGTCCCCTAGAATTACGGGGTTTGTAAAGCATGTTGATGATCATAATCAGTTTGATGTTTTGTGTGATGAGAGGGGAGACTCATTGGCATTGGCACTAATGCAGACAGATCTTGATCTGTTGTCTGTTATGGATGGAATGTTCAGAAGTTCGGGCAAAGGCCCAGTGAGAGGTGGTAAGTGTGATTTCTTGCAAGGTTCATGATGTGGTGTTCCTGGAATGTTAGGGGGTCGAATGACCCTATCAAGTGTAGGGTGGTGGCAGACTTTCTAGCTTCCTCCTCTGTTACTTTCTACTGTTTGCTTAAGACGAGGGTTCGTCACGAGAATTTTGGTATGGTGATGGGTAGGTTTGATGATTTTTGGAGTTGTGTGTGTAGCTATAGTGTGCGGAGAGTTGGGAGGATCTGGGTGATGTGGCGGAAGAGTGTCTATGATTTTTCTATTAATGTCAGTAGGGATAAGTTCCTTTCTAGAACCTTAGTGGATATTGTATCTAGTGTTAGGGTACATATTGGTGTTGTATATGCCTCTAATCACGTGAGTGAGAGGAGGAACTTGTGGGCTCAATTGATTGATGTGTGTGTCTCGTGGCTGCTTCCTAGAGTTGTTTTGGGGGATTTTAATGCTATTCGTAGTAGTTCGGAGGATTTTAATGCTATCAGATTAGTGTGGAGAAGGTCTGAGGATGTGTCTCTTATGGTTAGCAAAATTTGAAGGCAGTGAAGTGGGTTTTTCGTGCGTCGTTTGGTAGGCGTACCTCTGTATTAGCTGATGAGGCGCAACGGCTAGGCAGGTTATAAAGGCTGCTCAGGCTGAGGTAAAAAGGGATCCTACTTCAGAGTCGGTGTGTGCGGAGGCGGCTCGGGGCACTGAGGCGTTCTGGGTATTGGCGAGATTGGAGGAGGCGTCGCTCCGGCAGAAGGCCAGGGTGAGGTGGCTGGAGTTAAGTGATATGAACACAGCTTTTTTTCATCATTGTTTTCGTTCTCGTCACAGTTGCAGTGGTTTATTTACGGTCATGGATGTAGGGGGACTCGCCAGACGATGCATGACAAGGTGGCGGGGTGGCAGTAGATTTCTTTTGGGGTTGTTTAGGATCTCAGCCTGTGGGGTATAGGGATCTTACTGCCCAAATTGTGGATATTATGTAGTTCATATGGTCTGTGGAGGGGGTGGAGGCACTTGGTCGGCCAATGAGTCGGGAGAAGATTCAGAAGGTTTTATTCTCGATGAAGTCTCAGAAGGCTTTTGGGCCTGATGGGTTTTTGGTGGATTTTTACAGAGTTACTTGGAGTGTAGTTGGGGATGATTTCTGTGACGTTGTACTGAATTTTTTTGAGACACGTTACCTACCTGGTGAAGTTAATTCTACAACTATTACTCTTATCCCAAAGAGGCGGGGAGCTGAACGTATAGAAAATTTTGACCTATTTCTTGTTGTAATGTTATGTATAAGTGTATCTCGAGGATCTTAGCTGAGATATTGCGATTGTGGTTCCCTATTTTCATCAGTGGTAACCAGTCTGCGTTTGTTCTGAGTAGGTCGATTTTTTATAACATTTTATTGTGTCAAGAGCTTGTAAGGAGCTATAAGGAGGGTAGAGGGAAGCCGCGTTCTGTGTTGAAGGTAGACCCTTCAGAAGGCGTACGATTCGATAAATTGGAATTTTCTGTTTGGTGTGTTGTTGGCTATAGGTACGCCCCTTCAGTTTATTAGTTGGGTGAGGGCTTGTGTTATTTCGCCCAAGTTCTCTGTGATGATTAATGGTTCCCTTGAACGGTTTTTTCCTGATAGGAAAGGATTGAGACAGGGGGATCCGTTGTCTCCTTTTTTTGTTTATGATGCTGATGGATGTCTTGTCTAGGTTGTTGAATAAACCTCCTGTGTGTTTAGGTTCCATGATCGGTGTGAGCGTATGGGCCTGACTCATTTGGTTTTTGCAGATGTTTTGATGATTTTCTATGGAGGTGTATGTTTTGCATGGGGGTCTTTATGGGTTGTTCGGAGTGAGGTTGGGAGGTCTTGGTGCTTGAGGGCTATCTTGCGAATTAGAGATAGATTCAAGCATCTGGTTCATTTGATGATCGACGATGGACGGTCTTGTTTTGTTTGGTGGGATCCTTGGCTGTCGAAGGGCGCGATTTTGGATTCATATAGGTCTATGGTGGTTTATGATACAGGGAGTAGTTTGGAGGCACAGTTATCGGAGTTTATAGATGGTGAGGGATGTTAGAGATGACCTATAGTGTCTTGGGAGCTGCTTGAGATCTGGGGTCTTATTCAGGTAGTGGTGCCTAGCGTAAGGAGGGAGGATTATTGGGTTTGGGTGACGGATGCTAGTGGTCGATTTTCTATCGTTAGTGCGTGGAAGAGTTTGCGTCCTCATCGTCCTAGAGTGTCTTAGGCTGGTATTTTGTGGACAGTGGGTGGTATTCCACGTCACTTCTTCTGTGCATGGTTAGCTGTGAGGGATAGGTTGGGAATGCGGGATTGGTTGAGGAGTTGGGGTGTGTTGTCAGAGGGGGGTGTCTTCTGTGTGGAGGAGGTATGGAGTCGCAGGATCATTTAATTTTTGAATGTGAGTTTGGGAGAGAGGTGTGGTTTGGTGTGTTGTGTCAGTTGGGTTCGTCGCATCGAGTGGCGGGTTGGGATGTAGAGTTGAGTTGGTTGTGCCGAGTGGGGTCGAGTAAGGGGATGCGTAGTAAGTTGTTCTGTGTTTTCTGATGTGCTTCTATATACTACATTTGGTAGGAGCGTAATCAGTGGCTGCATGGAGGTCAACCGAGGTCGGTGTCTGCTCTGGTTCACTTTATGGTCTCTACCGTTCGTGCTCGTGCTGCTTCCTGGTGGGTTGATCTTCTTGGTCTTATCTAGTGTGTTTACGGATATTTTTTCTTTTTGAACTTTATGTGGTTCTTTGTTTTGCTGTTGTCCCTAGTTTGTGGGGTTTTGGGTTCTTTTCTCTGGCTTTCTCCCTAGTGGTTTGCGAGTTTGCATTTATATGTTGGTTTTGTTCCTGTCTATCTTGTTGGCTTTGTTTTGGTTTTGTTGCACTGTCTTTGCTTGTGCTTTGTTGCTTTGATGCCTTGATCTCGGGCTGTGGGATCCCCCTTGTTGTTGTATAATAATATCATCTATTTAAAAAAAAAAATTGCATTGTCATTGTGATTGGTAGTAGTGAATATTGTAGTCTACCGGTAGAAACGGAAATCACTTTGGTTCAAAGCCTTCGAGAACTATATATATATATATATCGATAGACACTGATAGACTTCTATCAGCCTCTATTAATTATAGACTTTTATCAGTTTCTATGTAACATCCCGAGTGTTCGTAAATTAGATTTGGTATTTTTGTAATAACTGAAGACATTTTTGTTAATTTTGAAATTTAGTTTTGTTTAAAGAAAAATTTGGGATTTATGTCGAATTAATTTAATTTTAAGTTAATGTTGAAAATTGAGGTTATTGGGAGAATTGTTTTTATTTTGAAATTTGGGTTTTGAAGATAAAAAAGGAAGGGTTCTTTTGGAATAAAATTTGTGTTAGGAAGAATAAAATCAAATAAAATAAGTTAGAATAAAAATTTTTTTAAAAAGTTTTTATTNATTTGTCGCGTTGATCGTCGAGCCAATCGCCTCCTTTTGGATCTGGGGTAAGATCTATTTTGTTTGGTTTGGTTTCTTGAAGAATTTAGGGAATGCCGTCTAAGTTTTGGTTTTGACTTTCATTACCCATCACGTTTGAGTGTTAGAGCAAGGTTTTGGAAGGATTTACATTGCTGTCCATTTGGCTTGAGACAAGATTGGGCAAGAAATTGATAAAGTTTGTGGTCCTTGTTGTTGGTTTTTGGACACCCATTAATTATTGGATTAAACGTTAGCTTAACTTTCGTATTTTGAAGGTTCCAAGGCGTCGTTCGTTGGAATTAGAATATGTTTTTAAGGTGAGATTTTGGAGTTGAAATCTTGGGAGTGTTTGTTGGTCAAGCTTCGTTCAGGTAAGTCAATTGGGGTTCGTTGAAATAAATTTTGTATGTTTTGATTTTGGCTCCAACGATTGAAATTGAAGGATGTGTTATTGTGTTAGGAACGTTAATTCAAGTTGTGGTTGGTGTTTGATTGCTTGGTTTAAATTTTGGAATTTCGACTCGAGGTAAGTAATCTTACTATTGGACCCGCTTATGTGCCAGACAATAAGATTTATGCTTTAGTTTGAATATTCTGAGGTTTTTTGTATCGAATTTCACGAGGATAAATAAGTTGTTCTAACTATGTTGTAAAATATTATGAATGCTAGCATTAACTACATTATTTGTTGATTATATGATTGGTTGGATGAACTGTGAGTATGATGATTGTATTTGCATGTTGTGGGACTATGTTTATGATGCATGTTATATTTATGTTAGTGACAGTTGCACTTACCGCTAGTTAGATACCCATTAGAGGTGGTGACTTCCTTCGGGATTTCACTAGAGGTTTGTGTTTATTTTGGGATTCACTAGATGTTCGTGTTTCCTTCGAGATTCACCATAGGTTGTGTTTCCTTTGGGATTCACTAGATGTTCATGTTTCCTTCGAGATTCACCATAGGTGGTGAGCTCCTTGGGGCTTGACTAGAGGTTTGTGTTTCCTTCAAGATTAGCTAGAGGTTGTTGGTGTTGGGAATGTCCTAAACTCGCAGTATGTAAATATTGTTAACATATTCTATCTATCAATAAAAGTATTATTGAGTATTTTATTCAATAAGTTGTTGATGTTGCATTCTTTTATGAAAATCCAATAAACAAATTCATTGTTATAATATGAATACTTTAACTTTATGTGGTAACATAAAAGAGATCAAGTTTTAGTATATAGCCAAAATGGTCTATAAGTATATGGATGAGATTTGGTACCTCATCCTGGTGACACTATTGGATGCGGCCTATTTTGTATACTGATACAAATGATGTGATCCAAAAATCATTCATGTGGAGACATTTGAGTGAAGGCATGTGCAATGAGATTGCATAAGACTGAACCTCGAAATAGTCACTTTTCTTTATAACAACCGTTTACTGTTAAAATTGAATATTTCAAATTCAATGATCTAGGGTAACTCGATCTTAATCCTGAGCTAACTATGAACTCCTGTTTATTCGGGATTATCCTTTGATCTGCATAGGTGAAAGTAGTCCAACAACACTACTCAATAAGCCTCCTATTTTGGGAGATGGAATTCACTTCTACCCGACTTAGGGTTAACAGATAGGTTGTTCTCTTAAGCACTGATGCCTAGTCTTGAACAACGGCGCCCCACCCTCTCATGATTGAGAGGGTTATAATTTATAAGTTGGACTAAAAATCAATTTTTCAATGAAGGATCAGTGGGAGCTTAAGGAGCAAGATATATTTACAGGTATAAAATGGTAATTTTGACCTAGCTATAAATACGAACGACCTGTGAAGGATCGACTTACCAATTATGGTTAAAATGGACAGAAATATATTTACAGTGAGGAGAGTGCAACTATCGAGCTATAGTGGTATGTCTTGGTAGTTAACGAGTAGTGATTAATTTGGTTTAAAGTGTTTGACCAATTAACTGCAAATCGTTGGAGCTCATGATTTGTAGGTCCATAAGGTCCCTCTACTAACTCATAAATTGGATTTATGAATTTGATGAGATTTGAAATTAGGGTTTAGAATTTGAAATGTTCAAATTCAATTAGGGTTTATGTTAATTGTATTTGATAAAATTAAAACGTTTAATTTTATCAAAATTAAACGAAATTGGAAAGTTCAAAATATTTAAATATTAGATGAGGTGTAATATAATATTTAATATTTGATATTAAATTTAATTAATTAAAATTAGTTTAATTAATTATCTAATTTTATTCAAATTTTGAAATTATTCAAAATTAGAAATTTGATTAACTAAATTTTGAATTTATTGAAATTCAAAATTAAAAAATTAAAATTGAATTTGATCTTTTGAAAAAATCAAATTTTAATTAAATTAAATTAATCAAAATTTGAAGAATTAAAATTGAATTTGAAATTGAAAATGGGAAAATCCAATCTTGGATTTTCCTACTCAATTTTACACCTCATGCCACTTCAATTTCAATGGAAATTGAGGTGGCATCAGGCATGTTAAGTTTATTGCATGATTTTCATGTATAAATTGGAGTTTTGAACTTTAATTAAAGCTTGATGCAATCTGATTAAACCTAGAAAATTTTGCATAAATCATCCATGTACAATCCCTCTTCTTTCTCACAAAAACACCAGCTCAATTCAATGTTTCCACCACACAATCCAAGCAAGAGATTAGTATAGAAGATCTCTGTGGTGGTTTACTGTAAGTTTGAAGCATCAATTCGTGGAATTTAGTTGGAATTGAAGACTATTCATCAAAGGTATTGTGTTCAAGAAATATTCTTCAGAAAGTATGTTTTAATGCATGTTTTAAACACAAATTATTTATTTGTCGTTCCATGATAATTAGAGGATTATGCGTTGGAATACAGAAACAAGCAGCGGAAGAAAATAGGATCATTAAGCATTTTAATTCCTTAATTTTGGCATTAAAATAAGCATGTTCATAAAGTATTAAAACATGTAAAATATATTTTCACAGAATAGAGTTTCAAAGAGACAAACCTATGAAGAATCCACCAAAATCCAGCTGCTCTTCACGTGATTTTAGCTCCAAATCTTCAGTGAACCACTAAGATATCTTCTCTACTATTCTCAACCTTGAATTTGAGTGGTGGAACTCCAGATTGAAGTGAATTTGTGAAGGCAAAGGGATGAGTTTTCAGGTGAAGGAGAAAAACTCAACAAAAACTTTTTTTTCCCGTTCTCCTACTATTCTGTGTAAAATTGAAGAGTTTTATGTAACCATTACATGCATGCACTCAAGAATAAGTGGGCTAGGTGCTTGTACAATGTGAAAACACATCCAATTTGGAAAAATTGGATTTTTCCACTATCAATATAATTTTCATTTTAAATTCTTATTTTAATTAATTTCAAATTAACTAAAAATTATTTAATTAATTCAAAATCGATTAAATTCATAATTTCAAAATTTAATTTCTCAAATTGAATTAAAAATTAAAATTAATATGATTTTTAATCAATTAAACATATTTAATTAATTAAAATAATAATTTAATCGCATGCCTAATTTTAAACATGAATCCTATTCATGTAATTAATATTTAAATCAATATTCAAATAATATAGACTTTCCAATTTTGTTTAATTTCGATAAATTAAACGTTAATTAATTATATCGAATATAATTATACAAACCCTAATTTGAATTTTAACATTTCAAATTGAAATTCAATTTGAACATTTCGAATTGATATCATTCCAAATTCACTAATTAGCTAATTCAAGGTGTTCATATTTTACGAGTTAGTAGAAGAACCTTATGGACCTACAGATCATGAGCTTCAACGATTTGAGATTAATTGGCTAAAACTCTTTAGACTAAATTAATCAATATTCGTTAACTATCCAGTCAAACCACTATAGCTCATAGTTGCACTCTCCTCACTGTAGATATATTTGTGTCCACTTGATTTAACCATAATTAATAAGTCGACTCTTCACAGGTTGTTCGTAATAACAGTTGGGTTAAATGTTGTTTTACCCCCGAAATTACGTCTTGTTCCTTAAGTTCTACCGATCCTCTAATAAACAATTGTTTTGCGATCCAGTCACTAAACCGGATCCCTCTCGAGTCAATGAGAGGGTGGGGCCCATTGTTCAAGACCTGGATTTAGCACATAAGAGAACAACCTTCCTCCTATCCCAAAATCGGGTAGGCGTGAATTCCATATTGCACCCTATGTCCCTAGCTATACCTGGTCTTACCCCTGAAATAGGAGGCTTATTGAGCCGACGTTGTTGAGCCAACCCTCACCTATGCAAATCTAAGGGTAATCCCAAATAAATAGAAGTTCCTAATAGCTCAAGATTAAGATCAATTTACTTAGATCATCTAAGCGAAATAGTCAGTCTTAAATAGTAAACAACATTATAAAGTAAGAGTGACTAATTATTTGGTTCGATCTTACGCAAACTCATTGCATAGGATGCCCCCACTCCTCATGTCAGTACATGAACGAATCAAGATCACTTCGTTTATAGTACCTTACAACAGATTGTAACAACTACAGAGTGGGCCATATCCAATAGTGTTACCAGAATAAGGCACCCAATCTTATTTGTATACTATAGACCGTTTTGGCTATTTACTTGAACTTGATCCATCTTTATGTCTCTACATAAAGTTCAAGTATTCATATAACAACCATGGATCTTAGTTTATTGGATTTATTCTTTTATAAGTGCAATTTATAAATTCAATAACTATTTTATTGAAGCAATGTTGAATAACATCTTTTTTTATAATAGAATATGTTTAACTCTACAAACTGCAAGTTTTAGGACAAACAACCCAATGTACGTCCCATTAGAGGATAATATCCAGAGGACATAGATGCTTAGCTTAACCCCAGTAGTAGGGTTACTTACTGAGTATCTTATGCTCATCCTTTCTCATGTTTATTTTTCAGGTAAGGGTAAGGACACACTGGTAAATGACAAGCGAAATCCGTGATCGAGCTACTGGGACCAGTCATGTGCTTCCACTCATGTTTTCAAGATTTTATATTTTAAATTCCTAGTTTTGATATTTAGAACTCGTAATTTTGGTATTCGCATTTTATATTTGTAAGAAAAATTTCTAGATTTGTTTTTATGATTTTATGGGTACCCTGCTACTTGAATTT
The DNA here is from genome assembly GCF_009727055.1 of Benincasa hispida. Lineage (NCBI taxonomy): Eukaryota > Viridiplantae > Streptophyta > Magnoliopsida > Cucurbitales > Cucurbitaceae > Benincasa > Benincasa hispida. Next base: position 34,487,009 of record NC_052351.1, on the reverse strand, counting down.
AGGTTATTTAATTTTAATGAGGTCATTTAATTTACATTATTTATTTGGTTTTTAACAAGTTATGAATGAATGTTGTTTTGAATTTCATGCATGCATGTCTATAGTAACAACCTAGCTTGAGTCCTACGGAGTCGGATCGTTACAGTTGGTATCAGAGCCCATGCTTTGGATTCTGAAGACTGACTTACTTCATCAGTCTAGATAGTCCCTGTGGTCTAGTAACAGATTCCTCGTCATCACCAGGTATGTCTTACTAGTAAAAGTTTTCAGTATGTAATACATGAGAATAGTTTAATTTAATGCCTTAGTAAACATGTTTTCTCGATAAGGGATCTAGTGAGAGCTGATCTTTAGGTACATGTCAGGACATGACACCTAAGCTTAGGGTGAAGAGGGCAGTTAGAGGAAGGGTTCGAAACCCCCAAGTGCAGCACTCACAAGTCTAGGACCATCCCCATCAGGGGTGCAGGAAGAGGGAGTCGGTGGAGGTTAGAATGTCTCGACAGCTCTAAATACCTACGGCTCAAGTTGATGAAAAGACGATGGAATAAAGAATTGGGGAAGTTGTTGCATCATTCTTGATGGAGAGAATACAAGATTTGATTCGCAGTGCAATGGCAAAGGAGACCGTTCAAAATCAGACTCAACAGGAACCGACACCACCGATTTAGGTGCAATCGACCCAGCCACAGAATCAAAAAAAAATGAAGAACTTGTCCCATGAAGCTAAACACTTATAGGATTTCAGAAAATTTGACTATTGTACCTTCGATGGGTCGTTGAAGGATCCTACAAGGTCAGAGATGTGTCTGTCCTCTATCGAGACGATCTTCCATTACATGAGGTGTCTGAGGAGCACAAACTTCGATGTGCAGTTTTTATGTTGACAGACAATGCAGAAATATGGTGTCGTTCAATAGAGAAGACTATTGACACATTTAGTTTGACTTGCAACGTGGGATCAGTTTAAGGAGTCTTTTACAAAAAAAAAATATTTCTTTACCAACGCTCGGTATAACAATCAAGCTAAATTCTTGAATTTGAAGTAAGAGGTTATGTCAATAGAGGAGTACGAGCAAAAATTTGACAAATTGTCCCATTTTGCCCATGAGCTGGTTGCAATAGAGGCAGCAAGGACATAAAGTTTCATTCAGGGCCTAGGGAGTAGATTATGAAGTATGGTTCATGCTCTTGATCTCAAAACTTATGTCGTAGCACTGCGGGCAGCCATAACGATCGACACTGATTCCTAGGAGGGAGAAGAGTACTAGAAGTCATTCAGAATTGGGACCTCTACAGGACAGAAAAGAAAGGCAGAGTCGAGGGCTTCAGAGCCTTAGCAAAAGAACCAGAATATGAGCAATGTTCTATTGTGAATGTCCTAGAACTCGCAGTTCGTGTTAAACATTCTATTATCAATAATAATGACCTGTTGATTTTTCATCTTATTATGAAAATCCAATAAACATATCCTTGGCTACAATCTGAATACTGTAATTTTATGTAGTGACATAAACAGGATCAAGTTAACAGGATATAGCTTAAATCGTCTAATAAGTATATGGATGAAATTGAGTATCTAATCCTGGTAACACTATTGGATACGGCTCACTTTGTAGTTGTAAAGTTCTACAAACGACGTGATCCACAGATCGTTCATGTTGAGATTGGACCATGAAAATAGTTATTGTTAAAACTTTATGTAGTAACATAAACAGGATCAAGTTAACAGTATATAGCTTAAATCATCTAATAAGTATATGGATGAAATTGAGTATCTCATCCTGGTAACACTATTGGATACAGCTCGCTCTGTAGTTGTAAAGTGCTACAAACGATGTGATCCACAGATCGTTAATGTCCTATGCAATGAGTTTGCATATAGACTAGACCACGAAAATAGTCACTTTTCTTTATAACGATTGTTTATTGTTAAAACTGACTATTTTATTTATCAAATAACCTAGGTTAACTCGATCTTAATCCTGAGCTAGCTATGAACTCCTGTTTGTTTGGGATTATCCTTTGATTTGCAAACGGTGAGAGTAGTCCAACAACACTGCTCAATAAGCTTCCCATTTTGGGGATAAGACTGGATAAATAGCTGGGGACATAGCCTTGCAAGATGGAATTCACTTCTACCCGATTTAGGGTTAACAGATAGGTTGTTCTCTTAAGTACTGATTTCAAGACTTGAATAATCGGGGCCCTGCTTTCTCATGATAGAGAAAAGATTTCATTCATAGGGATTATGAATCAAAATTGTTCATTAGAGGGTCATTAGAGGGTCATTAGAAACTTAAGAAACAATATGTATTCACAGGGGTAAAACGGTTATTTTGACCTAGCTGTGAATACGAATAACCTGTGAATGATCGATTTACTGATTATGGTTATAAAGTGGACATAATGTATCTACAGTGAGGGGAGTTCAACTATGGGCTATAGTGGAGTGTCCCATTAGTTAATGAATGGGGGTTAGATCGGTCTAATAAGTTTAGCCGATTAATCTCGAATCGTTGAAGCCCATTATCCGTAGGTCCGTGAGGTCCCCTAACTAGTTTGTAAATGGTTAAGCTTTAGAGTAACTTGAGAAATTAATTTGAAAAGTTTAAAATTAAAATTAAACGGATTAGGAGAATATATATTTAAATGTGATTTAAATATATGAAGATGAATTTGTGCAAAAATTATTTTAATATTTGATATTGAATTAATTTATGAAATTAATTTTAGAAATTTGATTTTTTAGCTTTGAATTCAAAATTGAATTTTGAAATTGGTTTTGGTTTTAAAGAAAAATTGGAAAATTCGGATTACATGCACAAATGGAAATGTGAGATTTTCCATTATCATCTTCTTTATCCTCACACAAAAACCATTTCCTCTTCTTCATTAACTCCAAGCATGAGCTGCAAGCCATGCACATTTCTTCTTTTGCATGTTCATCTGCAATAAATAAAGAAGAATGAAGTGATTTAGGGGCATGCATTCTAAAGAAATTTTAGAGAAAATTTCGGCTGGAAGAAAGAGTTCTTCGGTAGTGTGTTGCTGTGAGCTTTTCTCTGTAATTTCATTGCTTCAAGCTGTTCTTAAGTCCCACAACTCGATCTAAAGTTCCAAGAGGATAGTGGTGAGGATCTTGAGGTGGTTCACGGTGATCTTTGGAGAAGACTACTGCTGTTTGATCAAGATCTTGAAGAGTTTTACAAAGGTATGATCCAAAACCCTCTTATTTAGATGAGCATGCTTTAGTTTCTGTCAAGATTAGTGAATTTGAATGCTTATGGATCCTTGATACTTCCATTGCATATTATTACACTCTACCTTTAGTATCAGAGCATCATATAAGAATTCAATTCGGTTTAATTTTGGTATGGTAGGTGTTTTTCATGAGATATATGAAACTGATGCAAGGCTTTTTAATTCTCTTTGATCTCTCAATTAAATTTGTAATTGGCTCTTGTTTCAAGAGCTTAAATGTGTTAGCAAGAGTCTGTAATTTATTTGGAGTCATTAGAGTTGATATTAAGATGTAATTGAAGAAACAAGTGAAGAAGGTCGAGCTGTTGTTCCAGTTTTTCAGCTTCTGCTCAAAATCGTTGTTGAGGTTCAGTTGCTACGCGATCGTCTAGTTCCAGGTGTTACACGATGTGAAGAAAAGCTAGATGATCGTATAGCAATGGGCGCTGGTCGTTGTGATGTTGGACGCTAAACAATCTTGTACCTGCGGGAGCTAAATGATGCGTTCAAATGCTATATGATAGCACTAAGTGATCATTTAGCTTTTGCATGGGATGTAAACAATGTGTTAGAGGTGCTATACGATGGCACTACACGATCGTGTAGCTTTCTCTAAACAATAATCATATGCTATACGATCTGTCTCTTATACACATCTAGATGTGTATAAGAGACAGGCGGTAGACACTAAACGATGACCTGAAGTGCTAGGCGATGATGTTAAACGATCGTGTAGTTCTACCCGAGAGCTAAGTGATTGCACTATGCGATAGACAGAAGACATTAAGCGATCGTGTACCTCTTCTCAACACAAGACGATGGTGTTAGACGATTGCCTTCAGTGCTACATGATCGACCTTAGCGAGACTTTGAGGTTAGACCAAGAGTAGCCAGTTCGACCGGTTTTCTCAAGTTCCAATCTGGTTTAGCCTCAAAGAGTTTTGTTTGGTCCGGTTCAGACTCATTCAGTTCGATTCAAGATGCTTGGGTTTTGTTTGGAGGGTTCGAGCGGTTCAAAGACGGTTTTGAAGTTGTTTGTAATAGTTAGGCATCTGTTTACTTGTTTATGCCAAAACTAAAACCATATCAGTTAGTATTTAATTGTTTATGCATGTGATGTATGTAATAATTAAATAATTCATGTATATGCATACAGTATGCCATGTAGATTTAAAACCCCACCGTAGGAAGCATGTTACATGCATTGAAAGTATGTTATAATTGTTATAATTGTTGAAGTTGATGCCTTAAAGTCTCGTGTCCTGTAGTTTGTAAACACTTTGTACGAATGCTTGTGTTTTATAATATATGATATTTTACTTCACATCTTGATTTTACTCAGTTGTTTGTTTTATTCGCTTTACCAAAAACCAATAAACATAAAATCCTTGGTTATCTGTATGTAACTTAAGCATGTATGTGGTGACATACAATTGGATCATGTCTTGAGTGATAACCAAAATGGTCTGCAGTATATAGATATAGGAGGGAAACCTTATCCTGGTAATGCTATGGATGCGGCCCGCTTTGTGGAATGGTCATAAGTATTGTGACTTGTCACAGATGGTCTGATTCGAATCATTCGTGTAGGGGACATGTGAGCGGGGACGTCCTATACAAAGAGTTTGTATAAGACTTGACCATGAAATGTTAACGTCTCATTATATAACACCGTTCATGATAGAGATTTCGCTTCACTAGGATGACCATAGGTAACATGACCTCAATCCTGAGTGAGTTGGGAACTCCTGCCATTAAGGGCAGTCCTTTGATTTGTATGGGTGTGAGTGGCCAGGTCGCCGATTCAAACCTACAATTTTGGGGATTCGTCTGATTTAGAAGCTGGGAACTCAGCTACACAAGATGAAATTCACTCCTTCCCCGAGACAGGGGCGAACATATAAATAGCTAACTTAACGGCTGATTCCAGGGCTTGAGTGATGTGGCACCACACACCTTCTCTTGGTCCAAGAAGTACTCACACATAGTGGACCATGTTGTATTGTTCATTAGAGGAATCAGTAGTACTTAAGGAGTGAGATGTAACTATAGGGGAAAAATGGTAAATTGACCCAGTTGTACTTACGAGCATCTGTGAAGGGTCATCGTACTCATGATTGGTTATATCCGATAGACATAGAAATATATCTGTGGTAAGAATAGTTTAGATGTTGGTCTTTAGTGGAATGTCTGGCAGTTAACGGATGGTAGATCTCGTGGCTAAAGAGTTTAGTCAGCTATTCACATACCGTTGGAGCTTCGAGCCATAGGTCCATAAGGTCCCCTAGGTAGCTTAGATAAAGTCGAGAATTGATTTTTGGGTCAATTTGAAATGTTCAAATTGACAAGAGGGAGTTCGATTATATACGATATAATTGACTAAATGTATGAGATACATTGTTTTAGAGAAAATTAGATATAAATATGATTTATATCAAGTGGAGGAGAAATTACTATAGTACATATGTGATATCAAACTATAAGGTAAGAATATAATATGATTATATTCATTTATTAATTAAATTGGTTAATTATGTGATAATTGGCCAAAAACTTCTCCTCAATCGTGCGATAGTGGGAAAATCAGTATTTAGTTATTGTAACTGAAGAATAAAATGAAAATTTGTTTCATTTTGCAAAAGTTTGAAAAAATCGCAAAACGTGTGAAAACGTTTTGATCGTTTAATTGAGAGCCTATACGATAGCACCCTATCGCTTAAATGATCGCACGAAGTCTCTAAACAATCGCTTAGCGTGCCGAGTTTTCTGAACGATCGCTTACTAAATACTAGACGATTGCTTAGTAAAACCTGCACGATCTTGTAGCTTTCTCTAAACAATAAGCATATGCTATACGATAGCCTTCTCCCACTTGTTTATCGTTCTACACGATCAGCCATTTCCTCCTTCCTCTACTAAATTCAACAAAGACCATTCTTTGGATTCTCACTCCGAGAATACCAAGGGCTCTAAGTGGTGGTGTCGTCCCTGCTCGTGCTTGTTCATTTATTGCCGTTCATGTAGATGATCATGCTGTTGGTAGCCGACTGTTTGGTGGGCGATAAAGATCATAGAGGATTGCTTCCGCTGGGTTGAGTTTGTTGTGAAGACAATCTTCAAATGATAAGTGAACTCAATCTCTTGTATTTTATTTGTGGAAGCATGTTGTTAATTAGTGTTAAATTACATAACTGTTTGTTAGAATGTATGTGTGGTATTTCGGTCACAATAAAATAGGAAAAATCCGAACGCGCTCATGGATACTCTTCTTTAAAAGATTCTTCAATAATATATAGTATGCATGTTAGGGCTATGTTTAATATAATAGTTATATTAGATGCCTTTGTTTGAATGCTGTGAATGTTTAGCATGTCTAAAATTTTGTAAGTTGTTATAAAATTGGTTAGACGTTTAAAACCCATAATAAAGAATAGTTGCATGCTCACTTAGGTTAACAACTAGTTTTAAACGTTAAAATAGATTGTTACCTTATAAAATACGGTTACAAACTCATATCGATTCATAAACATGTCTAATGTTGTGGGTACTTAAGTTGACGGTTTATGGAACACCTTCTACCTGGGGATTATGACCGAAACATTGAGCGTTGTTAATTGATTTTATGAGCTTACGTGAGCGATGTGAGGTAATAAAATGGTTTATCACCTAGACATTGTAGGTTAAATCCAATTATAAGCGTTATACTTGGATAAACCACTTAGACTTAGGTTGTATGAAATTAGCTGTCATACCTAAGTAAAATACCCAAAATTTTTAGAACACTTCAGTGGGAGATTAATAATATATTTGATATATAGTTATTAGCTCTCACGTCCTCAAGAGTTCACACCGTGAGATCCATGCTCAACTTCATGTCGATTTTACCTCAACTGCTCCATTCGGAAAGTATTTTACCTCAATAACAAGGTGAATGAGGGAGGTAGTTCATAGTAAGTGGGTGAAGAAAATATGTCAAAATTTTCCTACGTTCTCCTCATTAATTTGAACCGTGAGATTCCTTTGTTGCGCCTGCTGTCGTTTTTTATGCGGCACTAGCTAGTTGTTAACCACGGGGATCCCCACGGAGGATTGTAATATAGGATTCGAAACAACCCAGACTTCAGTAAAATGAATAGGGTCTTATAGTTCCGTCTTGGATATTATCTTCTATTTCAGAGGCATATTCATTCCGTCCTATAAGATCTGAAAATGGCGGGTCACACTTACAAGAATTACTAATTGTTAGTAAAGATCTTGACTGAAAGCGATAACCAAAAGAACTATTGAAATATCAGTTATTCTGGAAATAGTATTTGGTCAAGAATTATCTTGCTTCTGTGAAGGAATTCTTGACTGCCCCTCAATAGCAATTGTTCTAAATCACTTAAGTATCGTTGCAAATAAATAAAGATTTATTGGGTACTTTATTAGTTTTGCTAAAAATGGATTTAGATGCATATTTAATAGAGTTTGTTTAAAATGTTTCAGCAATGTCGAACACAATCATACAATTGCTTACTTCTGATAAATTTAATGGATAGGGTTATTCGAACTGGTAGTCAAACATCAATACGATATTAGTAATAGACGATCTGAGGTTTGTGTTGACAGAGGAGTATCCTCCAGTTTCCAATTCAACAGCCACCCGAATTGTTCGGGATGTGTATGATAGGTGGGTGAGGGAGAACGAGAAATCCCGAGCCTATATCTTGGGGAGTATATCTGATGTACTCAACAAGAAGCATGAGGTTATGCCCACAGCCTATGAGATTATGGCATCATTACAGGAGATGCTCGGGCAACCGTCATCATCAGGTAAACATGAAGCCATCAAGTATGTCTATGTTACACACATGAAAGATGGAACCAACGTAATAGAACATGTTCTCGACATGATGGTTCATTTAAATATTTAGGAGGCTTACGGGGCGATGATAGACGAGAGGAGTCAAGTGAGCATGATATTGGAATCTCTCCCAAAGAGTTATCTGTCGTTCAAGACAAACGCTGTCATGAATAAAATCACTTATAATCTGACGATGCTATTGAATGAATTGCAAACTTATCAATCAATGATGAAACTAAAGGAAAAAGAAATAAACGTTATTTTGAAACCGAAAAAGTTTTATAAGAGGTCTACGTCAGGTACGAAACCCACTGATGATAAGAAAGTCGGTCCTTCTTCTTCTAAGGATAATACAAATGAAGAAGAAAGGAAAAGGGGAAAAAAAAGCTACTGCAAAGAAAAAAAAAACTCCCAAAGGAAAATTTTTCCATTGCGGAGAAGTTAGACATTGGAAACGAAACTGCCTAAAATATCTAGTTGAAAAGAAAGCAGAAAAGGCTAAACAAGGTAAATTTGGTTTACTAGTTATTGAAACATGTATAGTGGAAAATTCTCACCTTACCTGGATATTGGATTCAAGCGTCGCTGATCATGTTTGTACTTTTCTACAAGAAACTAGTTCTTGGAGAAGACTTTCTGAATATGAGATGACTTTCAAGGTGGGAGCAGGTGAAGTCATTTCAGCTGAAGTAGTGGGAGATGTAAAGTTGATTTTTGGATATTCTTTTATCTTGCTTAATAATGTGTTCTATGTACCAAAGATGAAAAGAAATCTGATCTCCATTTCTTATCTATTAGAAAATATGTACAATGTATCTTTTGAATGTAATGAAGTGTTTGTTTATTCAAGAGGTGTTCATATTTGTTCTACAATACTTGAAAATAACTTAAAACATATTACAACCAACTGAAGCAAGAGCCATTTTAAATATAGAGATGTTTAAAACGACAGAGACTCATAATAAAAAGCGGAAAATTTCTCTTAATGCCTATCTTTGGCACCTCAGGCTTGGTCACATTAATCTCAACAGGATTGAGAAATTGGTTAAAAACGGTCATCTAAATAAGTTAGAAGACAATTTTCTACCTCCATATGAATCATGTCTTGAGGGGAAAATGACTAAAAGATCTTTTTCTGAAAAAGGTCTTCGTGCCAAAGAACCTCTCGAACTTATACATTCAGACCTATGTGGTCCGATGAATATTAAAGCTCGAGAAGGATATCAGTACTTTGTCAGTTTTATTGACAATTTCTCTCGATATGGCTACACTTACTTAATCAGTCATAAGTCTAGAACTCTTGAAAAGTTCAAATAATTTAAGGCTGAGACTGAAAATCTATTAAGTAAAAGAATTAAAGCACTTCGATCAAATCGAGATGGTGAGTATATGGATTTGAAATTCCAAAACTATCTAGTAAATCATGAAATTCAATCCCAACTCATAGCACCTGGAACACGACAACAAAACAGTGTTACAGAAAGCAGAAATCGAACCTTGTTGGACATGGTTCGGTCTATGATGAGTTATGCTCAGTTACCTCAATCCTTTTGGGGGTATGTAGTACAGACTATGGTTTATATTATGAACATTGTTCCATCAAAAGGTGTTTCAGAAACACCATATGAATTATGGGAAGGATGCAAAATGAGTTTACATCATTTCCATATCTGGGGTTGTTCGGCACACGTGTTGGTACAAAATCCTAAGAAATTGGAAACACGTTCGAAATTATGCCTATTTGTAGGATACCCCAATGAAACAAACGGAGGATACTCTTATGATCTCCAAAAAGATAAAGTATTTGTATCGAAAAATTTTATGTTCTTGGAAGAGGATCATATTAAAAATCATCTACCTCGCAGTAAACTAATATTGAAAGAACTAACTAAAGATACTACAGAAAGATCAACAAGAGTTGTTGATCAAACTGGTCCATTAATAACGATTGTTGTCCTGTCACGTCCATCCCAAGAGTTGGGGATGCCTCGATGTAGTGGGAGGGTTATTCAAAAACCTAAATGCTACAAGGGTTTAACAGAAACTCATGACATCATACAAGATGATGGTTTGGAGGATCCATTAACCTTTAAAGAGGCAATGGAAGATGTTGACAGGAAATAATGGATAAAAGCCATGGACGATGAAATGGAGTCTATGTACTTCAATCTGTTTGGGAACTTGTAGATCAACCACATGGGGTTACACCTATAGGTTGTAAATGGATCTACAAAAGAAAACAAGACCAAACTGGCAAGGTGCAAATCTATAAAGTCAGACTCGTGGCAAAGGGTTTTACCCAAAGAGAAGAAGTTGATTATGAAGAAACTTTTTCTCTTGTTGCCATGATCAAATCAATAAGAATACTTCTTGCCATTGCCATATATTATGACTATGAGATATGGCAAATGGATGTCGAGACAACTTTTCTGAATGGCTATCTTAATGAAAGTATTTTTATGTCTCAACCAGAAGGGTTCATCGAAAAATGACAGGAATAGAAAGTCTGTAAGCTTAATTAACCCATTTATGGATTGAAACAAGCGTCCAAATCCTGGAATATAAGGTTTGACACTGCGATCAAATCTTATGGCTTTGAATAGAATGTTGACAAACCTTGTGTATACAAGAAGATAGTCAACAAAACTGTAGCACTCTTAGTTCTTTATGTTGATGATATCTTGCTCATTGGGAATGAGACAAGTTTTCTTGCTGAAGTAAAGAGATGGTTAACAACATAGTTCCAAATGAAAGATTTGGATGATGCTCAGTATGTTTTAGGAATACAGATCTTTCAGAACTGAGAGAATAGAACATTGATACTATCTCAGGCATCTTATATTGACAAGATGCTGTCAACGTATAATATGCAAAATTCCAAGAAAGGTTTATTACCTTTTAGGCATGGAATTCATTTGTCAAAAGAATAGTGTCCTAAAACATCTCAAGAAGTTGAGGATATGAACAAAATTCCATATGCATCTGTAGTTGGGAGTTTGATGTACGCTATGTTGTGTACATGCTCAGACTTATGATTTGTAGTTGGAATCGTCAGCAAGTTCCAATCCAATCCAGGACACGGTCATTGGACTGCTGTAAAAAACATACTCAAGTATCTAAGGAGAACGAGGAACTATATGCTTGTGTATGGACCTAAGGATTTGATCTTATAGGATAAATTGATTCTGATTTTCAGACTGACGTAGATTCCAGAAAATTTACCTTAGGATCAGTTTTCACTCTTAACGAAGGCATTATAGTTTAGAGAAGCATTAAGCAAAGTTGTATAGCTAAATCTATAATGGAAGCAAAATACGTTGCTGCATGCGAAGCTACTAAAGAAGCAGTATGGCTATGCAAATTCTTGGCTGATTTGGAAGTAGTTCTAGATATGCACCTGCCTATCACACTGTATTGTGACAATAGTGGTGTTGTTGCCAACTCAAAGGAACCCAGTAGCCACAAACGTGGAAAACACATTGACAGAAAGTATCATCTCATTCGGGAGATAGTGCACATAGAAGATGTGATCCTCACAAAGATTGCCTCTGAAGACAACCTTGCTAATCCATTCACAAAGGTCCTCCCAGCTAAAGTGTTCGAGGGCCATCTAGTTAGACTAGGACTTCGAGTAGTGTAATCTAGAGCAAGTGGGAGAATATCTATGGTATTAGAGATGGTCTAGTTTATTTTATTTTTCCCATTATGTTTCTCAACATTATATTGTATATATTTGTTCTCACTGGAGTTTTAGTCCAAGTGGGAGATTGTTGGGAATGTCCTAGAACTCACAATTCGTGTTAAACATTCTATTCATCAATAATAATGACTTGTTGATTTTGCATCTTATTATGAAAATCCAATAAACATATCCATGGCTATAGTCTGAATACTATAACTTTATGTAGTGACATAAACAGGATCAAGTTAACAGTATATAACTTAAATGGTCTAATAAGTATATGGATGAAATTGTGTATCTCATCCTGGTAACACTATTGGATACGGCCGACTCTGTAGTTGTTACAAGAAGTTGTAAAGTGCTACAAACGATGTGATCCACAGATCATTCAAGTTGAGACATGTGAGTGGGGGTGTCCTATGCAATGAGTTTGCATAAGACTGGACCACGAAAATAGTCACTTTTCTTAATAACGACCGTTTACTGTTAAAACTGACTATTTCATTTATCAAATAACCTACGTTAACTCAATCTTAATCCTAAGCTAGCTATGAAATCCTGTTTGTTCAGGATTATCCTTTGATCTAAAAATAGTGAGAGTAGTCCAACAGCACTACTCAATAAGCTTCCCATTTTGGAGATAAGACCGGATGAATAGTTGGGGACATAGCCTTGCAAGATGGAATTCACTCCTACTCGGTTTAGGGTTAGCAGATAAGTTGTTCTCTTAAGTACTGATTCCAGGTCTTGAACAATCGAGGCCTCACCTTCTCATGATAGAGAAAGGATTTGATTCATAGGGATTATGAATCAGAATTATTCATTAGAAGGTCAGTGGGAACTTAAGGAACAAGATGTATTCATAGGGGTAAAACGGTTATTTTGACCCAGCTGTGATTATGAACAATCTGTGAAGGATCGACTTATTGATTATGGTTATAAAGTGGACATAATATATCTATAGTGAGGGAGTTCAATTATGAGCTATAGTGGAGTGTCTCATTAGTTAAAAAATGGGGGGTTAAATCGATCTAATGAGTTTAACCTATTAACCTCGAATCGTTGGAGCCCATAATCTGTAGGTCCGCGAGGTCCCCCTAGTAGCTCGTAAATGGTTAAGCTTTAGAATAGCTTGAGAAATTAATTTGAAACGTTCAAATTAAAATTAAACAAAATAAGAGAATATATATTTAAATATGATTTAAATATATGAAGATGGTTTTGTGCAAAAATTAATTTAATATTTGATATTAAATTAATTAATATTTTTTAAATTAATTTTAGAAAATTAAATTTTTAGTTTTGAAATCAAAATTGATATTTTGAAATTGGTTTTGATTTTAAAGAAAATTTGGAAAATCAAGATTACATGCACAAATGGAAATATGAGATTTTCCATTATCATCTTTTTCATGCTCACATAAATCCCACTTCCTTTTCTTCATTAAACTCCAAGCATGAGCTACAAGCTATGCACATTTCTTCTTTGTATGTTCATCTGCAATAAATAAAGAAGAATGGAGTGATTTAGAGGCATGCATTCTACAGAAATTTTGGAGAAAATTTTGGCTAGAAGAAAAAGTTCTTCGGTAGTGTGCTGCTGTGATGCTGAAGTCTCCTTGACTTTAGAGCCAATAATAAGAAACTACCTAGATGTTTTTCCAGAGGATCTTCTAGGTCTGTCGCCACAACGGGAGATAATTTTTGCTATCGAGTTGGAGCCAGGCACAACTTCTATCTAGAAAGCTCCATATAGAATGGCCCTATTAGAATTGAGGGAGCTTAAGAATCAGTTACAAGCGTTGTTGGATAAGGGCTTTATACGCCTAAGTGCGTCACCGTGGGGTACACCTGTGCTCTTCATGAAAAAGAAGGATGGATCATTGTGTCTTTGCATTGACTACAGGGAGCTAAATAAAGTGACTATAAAAAATAAGTACCTACTTCCCAGGATTGATGACTTATTCGACCAGTTGCAGGGATCTACAGTGTTCTCCAAGATTGATCTTTGGTCGGGATACCATCAGCTGAGGATAAAAGACAGTGATATACCCAAGATGGCCTTTCGTTCGAGGTATGGACATTATGAGTTCATAGTAATGTCGTTCGGTTTGACGAATGCTCCAAAAATATTTATAGACCTAATGAGGAATTCCTTGACACTTTTGTGATAGTTTTCATCGATGATATCTTTGTTTATTCCAAGAGAGAGGCAGAATATGAGGAGCATTTACGAAAAATTTTGGAAACCTTGAGGGCAAATAAGTTGTATGCCAAGTTTTCTAAATGTGAGTTTTGGTTGAGACATGTGTCCTTTCTAGGATATGTGGTGTCAAAGGAAGGAGTCTTCGTAGATCCTACAAAGATTGAGGCAATTACGAGTTGGCCTCATCCAACCATAGTCAGTGATGTACACAATTTCCTAGGGTTAGCAGGCTACTATCGACAGTTTGTGAAGGATTTTTCTCGCATAGCCACTCCCTTGACTCAGTACGAATGGAGCTTCCTTATATGGTTGGCAAAAATTCCCACAAGGTCGGGTCCTCGCAGGTCCTTGCCCCGATTGGGATGGGGAATCCTCGGTTTGACTGGGGATAGGGGTCAAACCAGGGATAAAAAATGGGTTCCCAACCGGGGACGAAGAGGGGATGGGGACGGTATCCCCGCCCTTTTCCCCTCCCCGACCTCGACTTGCCCCGAATATTTTTTTTATAATTTTCAATAATAATTACATTAATAAATAAATATATATATATACACACACACACACACACACACACATATATATATGCTACTGTGTTATTTTTTTTTTAACCTTTTTTAAATTTATTTCATAATATAATTATATTAAACTTTTTATTAAATCTAAAATATTTTTAATTATTAATTTAAATAAATAAAATAATCATAATAATACTTTTTTATATTAAATATTTAAAATTTGAATATAAATACCAAAATTTAATTGGTTTTAAATAAATAAATAATTAAAAATATAAATATAAGCGAAGAATTTTTCCTTGGGGGGGACCTAATCTCTGAACGGCGATTCTTCGACCCCGACCCTGACTCCCCAAAATGGGGAATAGGGTGGGGACGAGGATTATAAATCCCCACGGGGACTCCCTGGCCCCACCCTGCCCCGTTGCCAACCTTGCTTCCTTCCTACATCAGATTTGACACTGTCGTCAAGTCGTTTGGCTTTGATCAGAATGTTGATGAGCCTTGTGTCTACAAGAAAATCATCAATGACTTAGTAGCTTTCCTGATATTGTATGTGGATGATATCCTACTCATTGGGAATGATGTAGGGTATCTGACTGACATTAAGAAATGGCTAGCTGCTCAGTTCCAAATGAAAGATTTGGGTGAGGCACAATATGTTCTAGGGATCCAGATCATTTGGGATCGTAAGAACAAACAGTTAACCCTATTTCAGACATCGTACATCGATCAAATGTTGATCAAGTATAGGATACAGGATTCCAAGTGGGGTTTATTACCCTTCAGGCATGGAATCGTTTCGTCTAAAGATCAATGTCCTAAGACACCTTAAGAGATTGAGGAGGTGAGATGGATTCCCTATGTTGCAGCTGTAGGAAGCTTAATGTATGAAATGTTGTATACCCAACCCGACATTTGCTATGCAGTAGGGATTTTCAGTCGGTATCAGTCCAATCCAGGATTTGATCACTGGACAACGGTCAAGACGATCCTCAAATCGGAGAATGAGGGACTACATGCTCATGTATGGAGATAAGGATCTAATCCTTATAGGATACATGGACTCTGACTTTCAGATTGATAGAGATTCTCGTAAATCGACATTAGGGTTAGTGTTCACTCTGAATGGAAGGGCTGTAGTGTGACAAAGCATCAAGCAAAGATGCATCACGGACTCCACTATGGAAGCCGAATACGTAGCCGCTTGTGAAGTAGCTAAGAAAGCTATTTGGCTGAGGAAATTTCTTTCCGATTGGAAGTTGTTCCAAATATGGATTAGCCTATCACTCTGTATTGTGATAACAACGGGGCTGTGGTAAATTCAAAGGAGCCTCAGAGTCATCGTCGAGGTAAGCGTATAGAGCGAAAATACCATTTGATCAGGGAGATTGTGTATCGAAGTGATGTGATAGACACGAAAATTGCGTCGGAGCACAATGTTGCTGATCCCTTTACAAAGACCCTCACGGCTAAAGTGTTCGAGGGTCACCTGGAGAGTCTAGGTCTGCGAGACATGCGGCATCTTGTCTAGGAAAAATGGGAGATGATACTGGGGTATGCCCTAGTTTATTGTATATTGTACATGTTTTATATTGTATTGTACATTAGTCTCTCGAGGCATTAGAACAAGTGGAAGATTGTTGAGATTAGTGTCCAAATTCTCCCAGAGTCTCGTTGTTTGTAATTATACATTGTTTATGAATTAAATAACTGTTATTTCATTCTTCCATTTACTCATATCCAATAAACAAAGCTCCATGGTTATCTTATGTAAAATTAAGCATGTATATGTGATATACAAGTGGATCATGCCTTAAGTGATAACCTAAATAGGACTGTAGTATAAGGATTAAGGTGGGATATCTGATCCTGGTGACACTACAGATACGACCCACTTTGTAGAGGTTTGCAAATGTTGTAAACTACTACAGATGATAGATCATGACCGTTCATGTGGAGACATGTGAGTGGGGGTGTCTTATACAAAGAGTTTGTATAAGACTAGACCATGAGATGACTAGACTCTGTATATAACACCATTGATACTAGAGACTTCCATCTCATCTAAACGACCATAGGTGCCTTAACCTCAATCCTGAGTGTTTTGGGAACTCCTGCCTTTGAGGGCGGTCCTTTGATTAGTATGGGTGAGAGTGGCCAGATTGCCAACTCAACATGCCTATCTTTTTGGGGACTTGTTTGATTTAGGAGTTGGGAACTCAATACATAAGATTGAATTCACTCTTTCCCCGAAGCAGGGGTAAGTAGATAGATTGCTCCTTTAAGGGCTGATTCCGGGGCTTGAACATAGTGGCCACAACTTCTCTTTGGAAGAAAGAACTCAGTCATAGTAGGACTGTGACTTATATTCATTAGAGGATTCAGTGGTACTTAAAGAGTTAGATGTAACTACAGGGGCATAATGGTTATTGGTCAAGCCATACTTACGAGCGGTCTGTGAAAGGTTGTCGAACTGTTGATTGGTTAAGATGTACACATAATATATCTGTGGTAAAGAGAGTTCAACTTTCGGTCTTTAGTGGAGTGTCTGGCAGTTAATGGATGGTGGATCCCGTGACTAAAGAGTTTAGTCAGTTATTCACGTACTGTTGGAGTTTCGGGCTACAGGTTCATAAGGTCCCCTTAGTAACTCAATAGATTTAAGTTGAGAATCAATTCTTGGTGTTGATTTGAAATGTTCAAATTGACAAGTGGAATTCGATTATATATTATATGATCGGTATGGTGTATGAGATACATCAAGTGGAGGATTAATATAAATGAGATTTATATTGTACCATGAAATAGAAAAAGAGCTATAGTTTGTATGTTTCATGAGATGAAATATTAAAACTATAGGTTATAAATATAGTATGATAAGTTGGTTATCATTTATATTTATAATAATATTAATTATTAGATAATTATCTCTTTTTCTCTAATAACCAATTGAATGGGAGGTTATTGGTGGTTTCATGGTAACCGTGAGATAAAAGGAAAAATGTGTTCCTAATTTTAGTAGGTTTTGCAAAAAAAAAAAAAAAAAAAAAGGTTGATTAATTTGATTTTGAGATTTCCAATCTCGAAAAATTCTCACAGGAAGTTATCAAGTAAATTAGATTTACTAAGCGACAGCTTGGAGTTAGCTAAACAATTGTGGAGTGTTCTTAGGTGATATACAATCAGCTAAGCAATGAACTAAACGATCACATAGCTTTTGCTAGACAGTTGCCTAGCTTTTCCTAAACGATTGGGCATCGACCTATACGATAGGTTCTTCCTTCTCCCACTTGTTCAATCGTTTACACGATTGTGATTCCTTCGATTTTCTACCTCAAACCAAGTCCACACAGAGCCCACTCTCTAGATTCTCACACCGAGAATACCAAGGTAACCTTCTTGGTGTTGTCATACTCAACTCAACATTGTTGATGTTCTGTGGAGGCTATTTGTGGTGTTCGTGACCTTGACGATTGCTTAGTTCTAGTGTGCAATGTTCGTGTAGTGTAGCGGTCGTGTTGGGCGAACGTTCGTGTGTTACTGTATTGCTGTGATTGAGCGTTTGTGATCAAGGAGTTTGAAGATGAGTCTGCAAAAGTGTGTTGCTCTTGTCCTTGATCTTTTGTATAACATGCTGTAATATATGTATTTCACATAATCGTATATTTTCGTTTGTGATTCTAATTGTAAAGTTCATATACGATTGTAATTTGAAATGATCTTTCCACTGCTCATGGAAATCCTCGTATTCGATTTCCTTCAGTAGTAGACAGACTCACTAAATTAGCATATTTCATACCAGGAAAGTCTACCTTCTCAGTAAATAAATGGCCACATATATACATGAAAGAGGTGGTGAGATTGCACAGAGTACCTGTGTCCATTGTGTTAGACAGAGACCCCCATTTTACATCCAACTTTTGGAAAAGTCTTCAAACGACATTGGGTACTAAATTGGATTTCAGTACAGCTTTTCACCCACAAATTGATGGACAGACATAATGTTTGAACCAGATATTGGAGGATATGTTTCACTCATGTGCGATAGAGTTTTCAGGAAGTTGGGACTCTCATATGAATTTGATGGAGTTTGCATATAATAACAGTTATCAGGCTACCATCGCCATGCCGCCATTTGAGGCCCTGTATAGGAAGAGTTGCATGTCTTCTGTATGTTGGGATAAGGTAGGTGAAAGGAAGTTGCTAGGACCCATGCTAGTATAAACCACGAGTAAGGCAATATAGAAGATTAAAGCTCGTATGCAAACAGCTCAGAGCAGACAGAAATGTTATGCTGACGTTAGGTGTAAAAGACTAGAGTTTGAGATTGGT
This sequence comes from Benincasa hispida, assembly GCF_009727055.1. NCBI lineage: Eukaryota > Viridiplantae > Streptophyta > Magnoliopsida > Cucurbitales > Cucurbitaceae > Benincasa > Benincasa hispida. The sequence goes on along the minus strand of NC_052351.1, from coordinate 34,468,182 downwards.
AATAGAGTGTTCTTAAAAGTGGCACTTATGAAAGGTGTTCTGAGGTTTGGAAGAAAAGGAAAGTTAAGTCCACAATTTATTAGGCCTTTCAAGGTTTGGAGTGAATTGACCCTGTAGCTTATCGGTTGGCGTTGCCGTGATCACTCTCTTCAGTTCATAATGTCTTCCATGTTTTGATGCTGAGGAAGTACATGATAGATTCGTCCAACGTGGTGGACTTTGAACCCTTACAGCTAAATGAAAACTTGAGTTATGAAGAGAAACCTGTAAGAATTCTTGCCAGGGAGGTGAAAACGTTAAGCAACAGGGAGATAACACTTGTGAAAGTTCTATATGACAAAATCACCAATTCGAGGAGGCTACATGGGAGTGAAAGGATGAGATGAAAGCCCAGTATCCAAAGCCTTTTCAAAAATGAACTTTTGAGGACGAAAGTTCTTTAAGGAGGGAAGAATGTAACATCCCGAGTGTTCATAAATTAGATTCAATATTTTTGTAGTAATTGAGGAAATTTTTGTTAATTTTGAAATTTAGTTTTGTTTAAAGGAAAATTTGGGATTTATGTCGAATTAATTTAATTTTTAAGTTAATGTCAAAAATTGAGGTTATTGAGAGAATTGTTTTTATTTTGAAATTTGAGTTTTGAAGAGAAAAAAGGAAAGGTTTTAAACGTATATATATATATATATATATACACACACATACATATATATTTGTGTTGGGAAGAATAAAATCAAATAAAATAAGTTAGAATAGAATAAAATAAAAGTTTTATTAAATTCCTCTCTCTATTCCTCTCTTTCTCATGCGTGCGAGGACACTTCCCCCTATTTTTTTTTCCTTCTTTTCGTTCTTTCCCAAAAGAGGAAAATTTCACAAAATCACCCAAAACCCAAAAACTTTTCTACCAATGATCTCTTCCTAAAAACTTTTCTACCATTGACCTTTTCCCTATGCGAAATATGAAAATTACCCCTAGTTTTTAAAAAACCATCAGACCGCCACATTTCTTCTTCCTTCTACGATTTTCTCAGCCCTTCATTCAATGTTCAAACATTATATGCAAAATGGTTTACAGTTGAGTTTTTGTTTGCTGCTTACACCGAACCAATCTTCCCAATCAGACACAGTCAAGAATGGGTTGGACATTTTGAATCAATTCTACCACCGCAAATGGTAATAAGTGTAGGTCGATGTCAAACTATTAGGATACCTTCAATTGGAGAGGAGCCATGACAAATATACAGGTGTACACGATATGGTCAGACAGGACATAATAAGAAAATGTGCAGACAAACGTTGATAACATGTAATGACCCAAATTTCTAGTATGTTTCTAGGACGCTACTTTATACATGCATAGGCTTGGCAATACATTTTCTCAAAGAATAAAATAAAAGAGATAAAAATTTTCTTAATCTAAATAATGCTCAAATAAGCAAAGAAGAGAAAACCTAAAAAAAAATACCATTCGGGGTACCCCTAACCATTCTTTAAAATAAATAACAGTTAAATAAATCAATAAATAAAATCAAGGAATATTTCATAAAATTTTAAAATGCCTGACTCCTAAACCAGACACTAGTACATGAAACCTAAGTGCGGAAGCAAAAATTCGTCCAAATGGCCATGGTCACGGATCTCTCTTATCATACGTCAGTTTATCTTTACCCTTACCTAAAAAACATGAAAGGAAAAGGATGAGTATAAAGGTATACTCAGTAAGTGACTCGCTACTGGGCCCACTCAGTGATCTGTTGACCTTTCCATTGGGAAGAAGTACACAAGGGCATCATAGGCATAGGCATAAGGGGCGAACCTGAAGGCACGCTTTCATAAGTAGTGACCCCAGAGGGCACAAACATAAATATAAGTGGTGGTCCAAGGGGACACCATACATAAGCATAAGGTGTGGGCCCGAAGGCTCACAACATGCGATGTGCATAGATCAATAGAAGTGCCAATAATCACTGCAATCTCATAAAGTCATAAGCATATAATCGAGGTCTTAAATCATGCTAAGATCACATAACAGTTCATAGTATCCATACGCCAAACACTATCACGACACATAATATCAACATCCCATGACATAAGCATAAGTTACCAAAATTTTCAACTGACCAACAGGCATATCAAGACATCTCATACAACGTAGGACCATTATATAATACATGCTTGGGTTCGAGGGCAAACCGGTAGTAAGTCACTTACCTCGAACTTATGTTGAACAATTAGCAAACAAAACTCTAACTATCAATAAAATCTCTCTTCGACTTGAGTCAAATGCTTGAATCACCCTAGAATAAACCAATTTAATGTCACTTATAAACACAACCTAACTCACTCAAAATACACAGCTAAAAGTCTCCAAACCACTTACCCAAAATGTCGACTTAACCAGAACTACACTAAGCTTCAAGTACGGAATCCAAGCCAGTCATAAGCCAAACTGAAAGGTTTCAAAATTCAATTCTAAAATTCAATTAATATAAATATTCACCAAACCAATTGAGGAAAACAAGATTTAACCAGAACAACCATTATATCTTACCAAAATGTGCCCAAAGCGATCTTTGATGCTGCTGGACAGCACCGAAAAAAAATATCTTGAAACCTCGAATTGAGCAACAATGCTTCCTGAGCATAACATAAATCAGACCAAAATCGATAGACATTCAAATCCCACTAACTAAAAACCAAATAAAACTTAAATCTCACCAAAAAAATTCGAAGTTTTGGGCAAAATGGAAGAGATCGGTGACTGGAAAACGACAAGAAGGGAACGAAAAACCGAAGAAGCTTGGCTGGCGAAAAAAAGTCGGCGCGCGACACAGCTGGCGGAAAGTAGAGGTCGAACGGCGAGCGGCGGCTAGGCGCGGACGGCTGGTGAACGGCAAACCCACGCAAGGCTGGTTGAAGAAAAGGATTGGGGGAGAAGGATGTCACGCGTGTGGGGCTGGGAGGAAGAAGAAGGAGAGAAAAAAAAACAAAATTTTCTTTTCTTTCTTTTCTCTACACACAAACCGAGGTCTCTTAATTCCACATTTATAACCAATCGTAACCCATTAAACCCAAACTCCTCCCTTTTCTTTAAAGAAATATACATATTTTTTCCAACCCAAATTTAGAAAACAATTTTGGCAAAAAAAGTCAAAAGTTTTTAATTCAATTTGAAAGCCCAAATTTATAGGAAAAAGTCGTGCAACATTTGCATGAAACAAATCCATAAAAACCCAACACCTAGAATCCACTATCTAAGTGGGCTTAATGTCTCCTACTATAAGCCAACATCTAGCCCACTATTTTGTTAATGGAATTATCCAACAAAAGTTTGGATTTTCCCACTAACTTTAGTCAAAGGGCAAAATAGTCATTTTGTCAAAGTCAAACTTTGACCTAAAAGTCAATATTTTGACTTTTTATGATTTTTTTCGTGTTGACTAATTTTGACCTCCCGAGCATGACTCCGCATTCATTTTCTCGAAATTCAAATCACATTTGAATATAAGGTCAGTAAAACCTTGACTTTTCAAAGTCAAAAGTCAACTCTTTGACTTTTTACATCTTTGACCATTTCCATTATTTTCGAGCTTCCGAATATGAACGTATTCATATTCTTGATATTTAAATCC
>NC_052351.1:34438769-34464522 GCF_009727055.1 Benincasa hispida | reverse complement strand
TAGATGATCATGCTGTTGGTAGCCGACTGTTTTGTGTGGCCGTTAAAATCATAGAGGATATGCTTCCGCCTGGTTTTGAGTTAGTTGTGAAGACAATCTTCAAATTGATAAGTGAACTCAATCTTGTTTTTATTTGTGGAAGCATTTGTAATTAGTGTTTAAATTACATAACTGTTTGTTAGAATGTATTGTGTGGTATTTCGGTTCACAATTTAAAAATAGGAAAAATCCGAACGCGCTCAATGGATACTCTTCTTTTTAAAAGATTCTTCAATTAATAATAAGTATTGCATGTTAGGGCTATGTTTAATTATAATAGTTATATTAGATGCCTTTGTTTGAATGCTGTGAATGTTTAGGCATGTCTAAAATTTGTAGGTTGTTATAAAATTGGGTTAGACTTTTAAAACCCATAATAAAGAATAGTTGCATCTCACTTATGTTTAACAAAACTAGTTTTAAACGTTAAAATAGATTGTTACCTTATAAAATACGGTTACAAACTCTTATCGATTTCATTAAACATGTCTAATGTTGTGGGTACTTAAGTTGACGGTTTATGGAGAACACTTCTTACCTGGGATTATGACCCGAAACATGAGCGTATGTTAATTGAGATTTTATGAGCTTACGTGAGCGATGTGAGGTAATAAAATGTTTTTCACCTAGACATTGTAGGTTTAAATCCAATTATAAGCTTATACTGGATAAACCACTATTAGACTTAGGTTGTATGAAATTAGCTGTTCATCCTAAGCTAAATACCCAAAATTTCTAGAACACTTTCAGTGGGAGATTAATAATATATGATATATAGTTATTAGCTCTCACTCCCTCAAGATTCAACCACCGTGAGATCCTATTGCATTCAACTTCATGTCGATTTTACCTCAACTGCCTTCCATTCGAAAGTATTTTACCTCAATAAACAAGGTGAATGAGGAGGTTAGTTCATAGTTAAGTGGTGAAGAAAATATGTCCAAAATTTTCCTACGTTCTCCTCCATTAAATTTGACCGTGAGATTCCTTTTGGTTGCGCCTGCTGTCGTTTTTTATGCCCGCACTAGCTAGTTGTTACCACGGGATCCCACGGAGGATTGTAATATAGGATTTCGAAACAAACCCAGACTTCAGTAAATGAAAATGGGTCTGTATAGTCCGTCTTGGATTATTATTTCTATTTCCGAGGCAATATTCATTTCCGTCCTATTAAGATCTGAAAATGGCGGGGTCAACCACTTTTACAAGAATTACTAATTGTTAGTAAAGATCTTGACTGAAAAAGCGATAACCCAAAAAGAACTATTGAAATATCAGTTATTTCTGGAAATAGTATTTGTCAAGAATTATCTTGCTTCTGTGAAGCGAATTTCTTGACTGCCCCTCAATAGCCCAATTGTTTCTTAAATCACTAAGTATCGTTTGCAAATAAATAAAGATTTATTGGGTTACTTTAATTAGTTTTGCTAAAATGGATTTAGATGCATATTTAATAGAGTTTGTTTAAAATGTTCAGCATTGTCGAACACAATCATACAATTGCTTACTTCTGATAAATTTTATGGGAAGGGTTATTCTAACTGGTTAGTCAAACATCAATACGATATTAGTAATAGACGATCTGGGTTTGTGTTGACAGAGGTAGTATTCCTCCAGTTTTCCAATTCAACAGCCACCCGAATGGTTCGATTGTATGATAGCGTGGGTGAGAGGACGGAGAAATCCCGAAGCACCTATATCTTGGGAGTATATCGATTGTACTCAACAAGAAGCATGAGGTTATGCCCACAGCCTATGAGATTATGCATCATTACCAGGAGATTGCTCGGGCAACCGTCATCATTCAGGTAAACATGAAAGCCATCAAGTATTGTCTATGTATACACACATGAAAAAGTGGAACCAACGTAATAGAAACATGTTCTCGGACATGATGGTCATAAATATTTAGGAGGCTTACGTGGCGATGATAGACGAGGAGGAGTCAAGTGAGCATGATATTGGAATCTCTCCCAAAGAGTTATCTGTCGTCAGACAAAACGCTGTCATGAATAAAATCACTTATAATCTGACGGATTGCTAATTGAATATGAATTGAAACTTATCAATCAATGATGAAACTAAAGGAAAAAGAATAAACGTTATTTTGAAACCGAAAAAGTTTTATAAGGGTCTACTCAGGTACCGAAACCCATGATGATAGAAAGTCGGTCCCTTCTTCTTCTAAGGATAAATACAAATGAAGGAAGAAAAGGAAAAGGGGAAAAAAAAGCTACTGCAAAGAAAAAAAAAAAACTCCAAAGGAAAATCCATTGCGCGGAGAAGTTTAGACATGGAAACGAACTGCCTTAAAATATCTAGTTGAAAAGAAAGCAAGAAAAAAGGCAAACAAGGTTTTAAATTTGGTTTACTAGTTATATGAAACATGTATAGTGGAAAATTCTCACCTTACCTGGATATTGGATTCAAGCGTCGCTGATCATGTTTGTACTTTTTTACAAGAAATAGTTCTTGGAGAAGGACTTTCTGAATATGAGTGACTTTCAATGGTGGAGCAGGTTGAAGTCATTTCAAGCATGAAGTAGCTGGGAGAGTAAAGTTTGATTTCTGGATATTCTTTTTATCTTGCTTAATAATTTTCTATGTACCAAAGATGAAAAGAAATCTAGTCTCATTTCTTATCTATTAGAAAAATGTACAATGTATTCTTTGAATGTAATGAAGGTTTGTTTATTCAAAGAGGTGTTCATATTTTGTTCTACAATACTTGAAAATAACTTTTAAACATAATTACAACCAACGTGAAGGCAAGAGCCATTTTATAATATAGAGATGTTTAAAACGGACAGAGACTCATAAAAAAAAGCGGAAAATTTCTCTTAATGCCTATCCTTTTGGCACCTCAGCTTTTGTCACATTAATTCTCAACAGGATTGAGGAAATTGGTTTAAAAAACGGTTCATTCTTAAATTAAGTTAGAAGACAATTTTCTACCTCCATTGAATCATGTTCTTGAGGGGAAAATGACTTAAAAGATCTTTTCTGAAAAAGGTCTTCGTGCCAAAGAACCTTCTCGAACTTATACATCAGACCATGTGGTCCGATGAATATTAAAGCTCGAGAAGGATATCAGTACTTGTCAGTTTTATTGACAATTTCTCTCGATATGGCTACACCTTACTTAATCAGTCATAAGTCTAGAACTCTTGAAAAGTTCAAAAATTTAAGGCTGAGACTTGAAAATCTATTAAGTTAAAAGAAATTAAAGCACCTTTCGATTCAAATCGAGATGGTTGAGTATATGTATTTGAAAATTCCAAAACTATCTAGTAAATCATGAAAATTTCATCCCAACTCATAGCACCTTGGAAACACGACACCAAAACAGTGGTTACAGAAAGCAGAATCGAACGCTTGTTGGACATGTTCGGTCTATTGATGAGTTTATGCCTCAATTGTACCTCAATCCTTTTGGGTATGTAGTACTAGACTATGGTTTATATTATGAACATTGTTTCATTCAAAAGGTTTTCAGAAACACCATATGAATATGGGAAGGATTGCAAAATGAGTTTACACATTTCATATCTGGGGTTGTTCGGCACACCTGTTGGTTTACAAAATCCTAAGAAATTTGGAAACACGTTCGAAATTATGCCTATTTGTAGGATACCCAATGAAACAACGGAGGATACTCTTATGATCTCCAAAAAGATAAAGTATTTGTATTCGAAAAATTTTATTTCTGAGAGGATCATATTAAAAATCATCTACCTCGCAGGTAAACTTAATATTTGAAAGAACTAACTAAAGGATACATACAGGAAAGATCAACAAGAGTTGTTGATCTCAACTGTTCCATAATAAGATGTTGTTCCTTGTCACGTCACATCCAAAGAGTTGGGGATCCCGATGTAGTGGAGCTGTTATTCAAAACCTAAATGCTACCAAGGTTTAACAGAACTCATGACATCATTACAAGGTATGTTGGAGGATCCATTAACCTTTTAAAGAGGGGCAATGGAAGATGTTAGACAGGAAAAATAATGGATTAAAAGCAATGGACGATGAATGGAGTCTATGTACTTCAATCTGTTTGGAACTTGTAGATCAACCCAATGGGTACACCTATAGGTTTGAAATGGATCTACAAAAGAAAACAAGACCAAAATGCGGGCAAGGTGCAAATCTATAAGCAGGACTCGGTGCAAAGGGTTTACCCAAAGAGAAGAAGTTGATTATGAAGAAACTTTTTCTCTTGTTGCCATGATCAAATCAATAAGGAATACTTCTTGCCCATTGGCCATATATTATGACTATGAGATATGGCAAATGGATGTCGAGACAACTTTTCTGGAATGGGCTATCTTAATTGAAAGTATTTATTCTCAACCAGAAGGTTCATCGAAAAATGACAGGAATAGAAAGTCGTAAGCTTAATTAAAACCATTTATGGATTTTGAAACAAGCGCCAAATCCTGGAATATAAGGTTTGACACTGCGATAATCTTTATGGCTTTGATAGAATGTGACAAACCTTGTGAACAAGAAGATAGTCAACAAAAAACTGTAGCACTCTTAGTTCATTTATGTGATGATATCTTGCTCATTGGGAATGAGAACCACAGTTTTCTTGCTGAAAGTAAAGAGATGGTTAACAACATAGTTCCAAATGAAGATTTATGATGTCAGTATGTTTTAGGATACAGATCTTTCAGAACTGAAGAGGAATAGAACATTATACTATCTCAGGCATCTTATATTGACAAGATGCTGTCAACGTTATAATATCTGCCAAAATTCCAAGAAATGGTTTATTACCCTTTTAGGCATGGAATTCATTTGGTCAAAGAATAGGTGTCCTAAAAACATTCTCAAGAAGTTAGAATATGAACAAAATTCCATATGCATCTGTAGTGGAGTTTGATGTACGCTATTGTGACATGCTCAGACTTATGATTTGTGTTTGGAATCGTCAGCAATTTTCCAATTCCAATCCAGGACACCATGACCTGTTAAAAAACATACTCAAGTATCTAAGGAGAACGAGGAACCTATATGCTTGTGTATGACCTAGGATTTGATCTTTATAGGATAAATTGATTTCTGATTTTCAGACGACGTCTAGATTCCCAGAAATTTACCTTAGATCAGTTTTTCACTCTTAACGAAGGCATTATAAGTATTAGAGAGCATTAGCCCAAAGTTGTTATAGCTTAAATCTATAATGAAGCAAAATACGTTTGCTGCATGCGAAGCTACTAAAGAAGCAGTATGGCTAGCAAATTCTTGCTGATTTGGAAGTTTAGTTCTAGATAGCACCTGCCTATCACACTGTATTGTCGACAATCAGTGGTTGTTTGTGCCAACTCAAAGGAACCCAGTAGCCACAAAGTGGAAAACATTGACAGAAAGTATCATCTCATCGGGAGATAGTGCACATAGAAGATGTGATTCCTACAAAGATTGCCTCTAAGACAAACCTTGTAATCCATTTTCACCAAAGGGTCCTCCCCAGCTAAGGTTCGAGGGGCCATTCTAGTCTTAGACTAGGACTTCGAGTAGTGTAATCTAGGCAAGTGGGAAATATCTATGGTTTTAGAGATGGTCTACTGTTTATTTATTTTTCCCATTTGTTTCATCAACATTATTATTGTATATATTGTTCTCACTGGATTTTAGTCCACAGTGGGGAGATTGTTGGGATATGTCCTTAGAACTCACCAATTCGTGTTAAACATTCTATTCATCAAATAATAAATGACATTGATTGAATTTTGCATCTTATTATGGAAAAAATCAATAAACATACCATGCGCCTATAGTCCTGAATACTATAACTTTATGTGTGACATAAACAGATCAAGTTAACAGTATATAACTTTAAATGTCTAATAATATATGGAGAATTGTGTATCTCATCCTGGGTAACACTATGGATACGGCCGACTCTGGTAGTGTTACAAGGAAGTTGTAAAGTGCTTACAAACGAGTTGATCCACAGGGATTCATTCAAGTTGAGACATGTGAAGTGGGGGGTCCTAGCAATAGTTGCATAAGACTGGACCACGAAAATAGTCCACTTCTTAATCAACGGACCGTTACTGTTTAAAAACTGGACTATTTCATTTATCCAAATAACCTACGTTAACTCAATCTTAATCCTAAGGCTAGGCTATGAAATCCTGTTTGTTCAGATTATCCTTTGATCTAAAAATAGTGAGAGTAGTCCAAACAGCACTATCAATAAGCTTCCATTTTGCGAGATAAGACCGGATGAATAGTTGGGGACCAATAGCCTCTGCAAGATGGAATTCACTCCCTACTCGGTCTAGGGTTAGCAGATAAGTTTGTTCTCTTAAGTACTGATTTCCAGTCTTCGAACAATCGAGGCCTCACTTCTATGATTAGAGAAGGATTTGATTCATAGGATTATTGAATCAGAATTATCATTAGGAAAGGTCAGTGGGAATTAAAGGAACAAGAGATTCATAGGTTTTAAACGGGTTATTTTGACCCAGCTGTGATCTATGAACAATCTGTGGAAGGATCGGACTTTATTGATTATGGTTATAAAGTGGACATAATATATCTATAGTGAGAGTTCAATTATGAGCTATAGTGGAGTGTCTCATTAGTTAAAAAATGGGGGTTTAAACGATCTAATGAGTTAACCTATTAACCTCGAATCGTGGAAGCCCATAATCTGTAGGTCCGCGAGGTCCCCCTTAGTAGCCGTAAATGGTTAAGCTAGAATAGCTGAGAAATTAATTTGAAAGTTCAAATTAAAAATCTAAACAAAATAAGAGTATATATAATATGAATATTAAATATATTGAAGATAGGTTTTGTGCCAAAAATAATTAATATTTGATATTAAATAATTAATATTTTTAAAATTAATTTTAGAAAATTAAATTTTTAGTTTTGAAATCAAAAATTGATTATTTTGAAATCTGGTTTTGATTTTAAAGAAAAATTGGAAAAACAAGTTACATGCCAAATGGAAATATGAGATTTTTTCCATTATCATCTTTTTCATGCTCACATAAATCCCCACTTCCTTTTCTTCATTAAACTCCAAGCCATGAGCTACAAAGCTATTGCACTTTCTTCTTTGTAATGTTTCATCTGCCCAAAATAAAGAGATATGGAGTTGATTTAGAGGCTGCATTCTACAGAAATTTTGCGAGAAAATTTGCTTAGAAGAAAAAAGTTTCTTCTGTAGTGTGCTGCTGTGATGCTGAAGTCTCCTTGACTTTAGACGCCAATAATAGAAACTAGCCTAGATTTTTTTTCCAGAGGATCTTCTAGGTCTGTCGCCACAACGGAGAGATAATTTTTGCTATCGAGTTAGGACAGACAACTTCTATCTAGAAAGCTCCATATAGAATGGCCCTATTAGAATTGAGGGAGCTTAAGAATCAGTTACAAGCGTTGTTGGATTAAGGGCTTTATACGCCTTAAGTGCGTCACCGTGGGGTACACCCTGTGCTCTTCATGAAAAAAGAGGATGATCATTGTGTCTTTTGCATTGACTACAGGAGCTAAATAAAGTGACTATAAAAAATTAAGTACCTACTTCCCAGGATTGATGACTTATTCGACCAGTTGCAGGGATCTTACAGTGTTCTCCAAGATTGATCTTTGGTCGGGATACCATCAGCTGAGGATAAAAGACAGTGATATACCCAAGATGGCTTTCGTTCGAGGTATGGACATTATGAGTTCATAGTAATGTCGTTCGGTTTGACGAATGCTCCAAAATATTTATAGACCTAATGAGGAATTCCTTGACACTTTTGTGATAGTTTTCATCGATGATATCTTTGTTTATTCCAAGAGAGAGGCAGAATATGAGGAGCATTTACGAAAATTTTGGAAACCCTTGAGGGCAAATAAGTTGTATGCCAAGTTTTCTAAATGTGAGTTTTGGTTGAGACATGTGTCCTTTCTAGGATATGTGGTGTCAAGGAAGGAGTCTTCGTAGATCCTACAAAGATTGAGGCAATTACGAGTTGGCCTCATCCAACCATAGTCAGTGATGTACACAAATTTCCTAGGGTTAGCAGGCTACTATCGACAGTTTGTGAAGGATTTTTCTCGCATAGCCACTCCCTTGACTCAGTACGAATGGAGCTTCCTTATATGGTTGGCAAAAATTCCCACAAGGCGGGTCCTCGCAGGTCCTTGCCCGATTGGGATGGGGAATCCTCGGTTTGACTGGGATAGGGGTCAAACCAGGGATAAAAAATGGTTCCCAACCGGGGACGAAGAGGGGATGGGGACGGTTCCCGCCCTTTCCCCTCCCCGACTCGACTTGCCCCGAATATTTTTTTTATAATTTTAATAATAATTACATTAATAAATAATATTATAATACACAAACACACACACACACACACATATATATATGCTACTGTGTTATTTTTTTTTTAACCTTTTTAAATTATTTCATATATAATTATATTAAACTTTATTAAATCTAAAATATTTTTAATTATTAATTTAAATAATAAAAATAATCATATAATACTTTTTTATATTAAATATTTAAAATTTGAATATAAATACCAAATTTATTGGTTTAATAAATAAATAATTAAAAATATAAATATAAGCGAAGAATTTTTCCTTGGGGGGGACCTAATCTCTGAACGGCGATTCTTCGACCCCGACCCTGACTCTCCCAAAATGGGGAATAGGGTGGGACGAGGATTATAAATCCCCACGGGGACTCCCTGGCCCACCCTGCCCCGTTGCCAACCTTGCTTCCTTCCTACATCAGATTTGGACACTGTCGTCAAGTCGTTTGGCTTTTGATCAGAATGTTGATGAGCCTTGTGTCTACAAGAAAATCAAATGACTTAGTAGCTTTCCTGATATTGTATGTGGATGATATCCTACTCATTGGGATGATGTAGGGTATCTGACTGACATTAAGAAAGGCTAGCTGCTCATTCCAATGAAGAGATTTGGTGGAAGGCACAAATATGTTCAGGGATCCAGATCATTTGGATCGTAAGAACAAACAGTTAACCCTATTTCAGACATCGTACATCGATCAATGTTGATCAAGTAATAGGATACAGGATTCCAAGTGGGTTTATTACCCTTCAGGCATTGGAATCGTTTCGTCTAAAGATCAATGTCCTAAGACACCTTAAAGATTGAGGAGTGAGATGGATTCCCTATGTTGCAGCTGTAGGAAGCTTAATGTTATGAAATGTTGTATACCCAACCCGACATTTGCTATGCAGTAGGGATTTTCAGTCGTATAGTCCAATCCAGGATTTGATCACTGGACAACGGTCAAGACGATCCTCAAATCGGAGAATGAGGGACTACATGCTCATGTATGGAGATAAGGATCTATCCTTATAGGATACATGGATCTGACTTTCAGATTGATAGAGATTCTCGTAAATCGACATTAGGGTTAGTGTTCACTCTGAATGGAAGGGCTGTAGTGTGCAAAGCATCAAGCAAAGAGCATCACGGACTCCACTATGGAAGCCGAATACGTAGCGTTGTGAAGTAGTCTAAAAGCTATTTTGGCTGAGGAAATTTCTTTCCGATGGAAGTTGTTCCAAATATGGATTAGCCTATTCACTCTTGTATTGTGATAACAACGGGGCTGTGGTAAATTCAAAGGAGCCTCAGAGTCATCGTCGAGGTAAAGCGTATGAGCGAAAATACGCATTTGATCAGGGAGATTGTTGTATCGAAGTGATGTGATAGACACGAAATTGCGTCGGAGCACAATGTTGCTGATCCCTTTACAAAGACCCTCACGGCTAAAGTGTTCGAGGTCACCTGGAGAGTCTAGGTCTGCGAGACATGCGGCATCTTGTCTAGGAAAAATGGGAGATGATACTGGGGTATGCCCTAGTTTATTGTATATTGTACATGTTTTATTTGTATTGACATTAGTCTCTCGAGCATTGAGAACAAGTGGAAGATGTTGAGATTAGTGTCCAAATTCTCCCAGAGTCTCGTTGTTTGTAATATTACATTGTTATGAATTAATAACTGTTATTTCATTCTTCCATTTACTCATATCCAATAAACAAAGCTCCATGGTTATCTTATGTAAAATTAAGCATGTATATGTGATATACAAGTGGATCATGCCTTAAGTGATAACCTAAATAGGACTGTAGTATAAGGATTAAGGTGGGATATCTGATCCTGGTGACACTACAGATACGACCCACCTTTGTAAGGTTTGCAAATGTTTTAAACTACTACAGATGATAGATCATGACCGTTCATGTGGAGACATGTGAGTGGGGGTGTCTTATACAAAGAGTTTGTATAAGACTAGACCATGAGATGACTAGACTCTGTATATAACACCATTGATACTAGAGACTTCCATCTCATTAAACGACCATAGGTGCCTTAAAACCTCAATCCTGAGTGTTTTGGGAACTCCTGCCTTTAGGGCGGTCCCTTTGATTAGTATGGGTGAGATGGCCAGATTGCCAACTCAACATGCCTATCTTTTTGGGGACTGTTTGATTTAGGAGTTGGAACTCAATACAATAAGATTGAATTCACTCTTTTCCCCGAAGCAGGGGTAATAAGATAGATTGCTCCTTTAAGGGCTGATTCCGGGGCTTGAACATAGTGGCCACAACTTCTCTTGGAAGAAAGAACTCAGTCATAGTAGGTCTGACTTATATTATTTTAGAGGATTCAGTGGTACTTAAAGAGTTAGATGTAACTACAGGGGCATAATGGTTATTGGTCAAGCCATACTTACGAGCGGTCTGTGAAAGGTTGTCGAACTGTTGATTGGTTAAGATGTACACATAATATATCTGTGGTAAAGAGAGTTCAACTTCGGTCTTTAGTGGAGTGTCTGGCAGTTAATGGATGGTGGATCCCGTGACTAAAGAGTTTAGTCAGTTATTCACGTTACGTTGGAGTTTGGGCTACAGGTTCATAAGGTCCCCTTAGTAACTCAATAGATTTAAGTTGAGAATCAATTCTTGGTGTTGATTTGAAATGTTCAAATTGACAAGTGGAATTCGATTATATATTATATGATCGGTATGGTGTATGAGATACATCAAGTGGAGGATTAATATAAATGAGATTTATATTGTACCATGAAATAGAAAAAGAGCTATAGTTTGTATGTTTCATGAGATGAAATATTAAAACTATAAGCTATAAATATTTACATTTATAATAATATTATATTATTAGATAATTATCTCTTTTTCTCTAATAACCAATTGAATGGGAGTTATTGGTGGTTTCATGGTAACCGTGAGATAAAAGGAAAAATGTGTTCCTAATTTTAGTAGGTTTGCAAAAAAAAAAAAAAAAAAAAAAAGGTTGATTAATTTGATTTTGAGATTTCCAATCTCGAAAAAATTCTCACAGGAAGTTATCAAGTAAATTAGATTACTAAGCGACAGCTTGGAGTTAGCTAAACAATTGTGGAGTGTTCTTAGGTGATATACAAATCAGCTAAGCAATGAACTAAACGATCACATAGCTTTTGCTAGACAGTTGCCTAGCTTTTCCTAAACGATTGGCATCGACCTATTACGATAGGTTCTTCCTTCTCCCACTTGTTCAATCGTTTACACGATTGTGATTCTTCGATTTTCTACCTCAAACCAAGTCCACACAGAGCCCACTCTCTAGATTCTCAACACGAGAATACCAAGGTAACCTTCTTGGTGTTGTCATACTCAACTCAACATTGTTGATGTTCTGTGGAGGCTATTTGTGGTGTTCGTGACCTTGACGATTGCTTGTTCTAGTGTGCAATGTTCGTGTAGTGTAGCGGTCGTGTTGGGCGAACGTTCGTGTGTTACTGTATTGCTGTGATTGAGCGTTTGTGATCAAGGAGTTTGAAGATGAGTCTGCAAAAGTGTGTTGCTCTTGTCCTTGATCTTTTGTATAACAATGCTGAATATATGTATTTCACATAATCGTATATTTTCGTTTGTGATTCTAATTGTAAAGTTCATATACGATTTGTAAATTTGAAATGATCTTTCCACTGCTCATGGAAATCCTCGTATTTCGATTTCCTTCAGTAGTAGACAGACTCACTAAATTAGCATATTTCATACAGGAAAGTCTACTCTTCAGTAAATAAATGGCCACATA
The DNA here is from genome assembly GCF_009727055.1 of Benincasa hispida. NCBI lineage: Eukaryota > Viridiplantae > Streptophyta > Magnoliopsida > Cucurbitales > Cucurbitaceae > Benincasa > Benincasa hispida. The sequence continues at coordinate 34,452,387 of NC_052351.1, read as the reverse complement.
TATACATGAAAGAGGTGGTGAGATTGCACAGAGTACCTGTGTCCATTGTGTTAGACAGGAGACCCCCATTTTACATCCAACTTTTGGAAAAGTCTTCAAACGACATTGGGTACTAAATGGATTTCAGTACAGCTTTTCACCCACAAATTGATGGACAGACATAATGTTTGAACCAGATATTGGAGGATATGTTTTCACTCATGTGCGATAGAGTTTTCAGGAAGTTGGGACTCTCATATGAATTTGATGGAGTTTGCATATAATAACAGTTATCAGGCTACCATCGCCATGCCGCCATTTGAGGCCCTGTATAGGAAGAGTTGCATGTCTTCTGTATGTTGGGTAAGGTAGGTGAAAGGAAGTTGCTAGGACCCATGCTAGTATAACCACGAGTAAGGCAATATAGAAGATTAAGCTCGTATGCAACAGCTCAGAGCAGACAGAATGTTATGCTGACGTTAGTGTTAAAAGACTAGAGTTTGAGATTGGTATAGAGTGTCTTAAAAGTGGCACTTATGAAAGGTGTTCTGAGGTTTGGAAGAAAAGGAAAGTTAAGTCCACAATTTATTAGGCCTTTCAAGGTTTGGAGTGAATTGACCCTGTAGCTTATCGGTTGGCGTTGCCGTGAATCACTCTCTTCAGTTCATAATGTCTTCCATGTTTTGATGCTGAGGAAGTACATGATAGATTCGTCCAACGTGGTGGACTTTGAACCCTTACAGCCTAAATGAAAACTTGAGTTATGAAGAAAACCTGTAAGAATTCTTGCCAGGGAGGTGAAAACGTTAAGCAACAGGGAGATAACACTTGTGAAAGTTCTATATGACAAAATCACCAATTCGAGGAGGCTACATGGGAGTGAAAGGATGAGATGAAAGCCCAGTATCCAAAGCCTTTTCAAAAATAACTTTTTGAGGACGAAAGTTCTTTAAGGAGGAAGAATGTAACATCCCGAGTGTTCATAAATTAGATTCAATATTTTTGTATAATTGAGGAAATTTTTGTTATTTTGAAATTTAGTTTTGTTTAAAGGGAAAATTTGGGATTTATGTCGAATTAATTTATTTTTAAGTTAATGTCAAAAATTGAGGTTATTGAGAGAATTGTTTTATTTTGAAATTTTGAGTTTTGAAGAGAAAAAAGGAAGGTTTTAAACGTATAATATATATTTTATATATATACACACACATACATATATATTTGTGTTGGGAAGAATAAAATCAAATAAAAATAAGTTAGAATAGAATAAAATAAAAGTTTTATTAAATTCCTCTCTCTATTCCTCTCTTTCTCATGCGTTGCGAGGACACTTCCCCCTATTTTTTTTTTCCTTCTTTTCGTTCTTTCCCAAAAGAGGAAAATTTCACAAAAATCACCCAAAACCCAAAAACTTTTCTACCAATGATCTCTTCTTAAAACTTTTCTCTACCATTGACCTTTCCCTATGCGAAATATGAAAATTACCCCTAGTTTTTAAAAAACCATCAGACCGCCACATTTCTTCTTCCTTCTACGATTTTCTCAGCCCTTCATTCAATGTTCAAACATTATATGCAAAATGGTTTACAGTTGAGTTTTGTTTGCTGCTTACACCGAACCAATCTTCCCAATCAGACACAGTCAAGAATGGGTTGGACATTTTGAATCAATTCTACCACCGCAAATGGTAATAAGTGTAGGTCGATGTCAAACTATTAGGATACCTTCAATTGGAGAGGAGCCATGACAAAATATACAGGTGTACACGATATGGTCAGACAGGACTAATAAGAAAATGTGCAGACAAACGTTGATAACATGTAATGACCCAAATTTCTAGTATGTTTCTAGGACGCTACTTTATACATGCATAGGCTTGGCAATACATTTTCTCAAAGAATAAAATAAAAGAGATAAAAATTTTCTTAATCTAAATAATGCTCAAATAAGCAAAGAAGAGAAAACCTAAAAAAAAATACCATTCGGGGTACCCCTAACCATTCTTTTAAATAAATAACAGTTAAATAAATCAATAAATAAAATCAAGGAATATTTCATAAAATTTTAAAATGCCTGACTCCTAAACCAGACACTAGTACATGAAACCTAAGTGCGGAAGCAAAAATTCGTCCAAATGGCCATGGTCACGGATCTTCTTATCATACGTCAGTTTATCTTTACCCTTACCTAAAAAATGAAAGGAAAAGGATGAGATATAAAGGTATACTCAGTAAGTGACTCGCTACTGGGCCCACTCAGTGATCTGTTGACCTTTCCATTGGGAAGAAGTACACAAGGGCATCATAGGCATAGGCATAAGGGGCGAACCTGAAGGCACGCTTTCATAAGTAGTGACCCCAGAGGGCACAAACATAAATATAAGTGGTGGTCCAAGGGGACACCATACATAAGCATAAGGTGTGGGCCCGAAGGCTCACAACATGCGATGTGCATAGATCAATAGAAGTGCCAATAATCACTGCAATCTCATAAAGTCATAAGCATATAATCGAGGTCTTAAATCATGCTAAGATCACATAACAGTTCTAGTATCCATACGCCAAACACTATCACGACACATAATATCAACATCCCATGACATAAGCATAAGTTACCAAAATTTTCAACTGACCAACAGGCATATCAAGACATCTCATACAACGTAGGACCATTATATAATACATGCTTGGGTTCGAGGGCAAACCGGTAGTAAGTCACTTACCTCGAACTTATGTTGAACAATTAGCAAACAAAACTCTAAACTATCAATAAAAATCTCTCTTCGACTTGAGTCAAATGCTTGAATCACCCTTAGAATAAACCAATTTAATGTCACTTATAAACACAACCTAACTCACTCAAAATACACAGCTAAAAGTCTCCAAACCACTTACCCAAAATGTCGACTTAACCAGAACTACACTAAGCTTCAAGTACGGAATCCAAGCCAGTCATAAGCCAAACTGAAAGTTTCAAAATTCAATTCTAAAATTCAATTAATATAAATATTCACCAAACCAATTGAGGAAAACAAGATTTAACCAGAACAACCATTATATCTTACCAAAATGTGCCCAAAGCGATCTTTTGATGCTGCTGGACAGCACCGAAAAAAAAATATCTTGAAACCTCGAATTGAGCAACAATGCTTCCTGAGCATAACATAAATCAGACCAAAATCGATAGACATTCAAAATCCCACTAACTAAAAACCAAATAAAACTTAAATCTCACCAAAAAAATTCGAAGTTTTGGGCAAAATGGAAGAGATCGGTGACTGGAAAACGACAAGAAGGGAACGAAAAACCGAAGAAGCTTGGCTGGCGAAAAAAAAGTCGGCGCGCACACAGCTGGCGGAAAGTAGAGGTCGAACGGCGAGCGGCGGCTAGGCGCGGACGGCTGGTGAACGGCAAACCCACGCAAGGCTGGTTGAAGAAAAGGATTGGGAGAAGGATGTCACGCGTGTGGGCTGGGGGAGGAAGAGAAAGGAGAGAAAAAAAAACAAAATTTTCTTTTCTTTCTTTTCTCTACACACAAACCGAGGTCTCTTAATTCCACCATTTATAACCAATCGTAAACCCATTAAACCCAAACTCCTCCCTTTTCTTTAAAGAAATATACATATTTTTTCCAACCCAAATTTAGAAAACAATTTTGGCAAAAAAAGTCAAAAGTTTTTAATTCAATTTGAAAGCCCAAATTTATAGGAAAAAGTCGTGCAACATTTGCATGAAACAAATCCATAAAAACCCAACACCAGAATCCACTATCTAAGTGGGCTTAATGTCTCCTACTATAAGCCAACATCTAGCCCACTATTTTGTTAATGGAATTATCCAACAAAAGTTTGGATTTTCCCACTAACTTTAGTCAAAGGGCAAAATAGTCATTTTGTCAAAGTCAAACTTTGACCTAAAAGTCAATATTTTGACTTTTTATGATTTTTTCGTGTTGACTAATTTGACCTCCGAGCATGACTCCGCATTCATTTTCTCGAAATTCAAATCACATTTGAATATAAAGGTCAGTAAAACCTTGACTTTTCAAAGTCAAAAGTCAACTCTTTGACTTTTTAACATCTTTGACCATTTCCATTATTTTCGAGCTTCCGAATATGAACGTATTCATATTCTTGATATTTAAATCCATTTAATCATTAAAGTTTGTATCTCTAAACTGAAAAACCGACCACTATATCACATATACTTGTTAGTTTCTCTCTCTTCACCTAATTCGAACAATTCGATTTATTCTATCATATTGTTTCTAAGTTTATTCCATATGAGCTAGTAGGGGAACCTAATGGACCTATAGATCATGGGCTCCAACGATCCGAGATTAGCTGGCTAAAAACTCTTTTAGACGGAGCTAATCAACATTCGTTAATTAACGCGGTCATTCCATTATAGTCTCGTAGTTACACTCCCCCTCACTATAGATATAATTTGTGTCCATTTGATATAACCATGATTAGTAAGCTAATTCTTCACAGGTTGTTCGTAATCTCAGCTAGGTCATAAAAAACCGTTTTACCCCAAGACTAATCTTGTTCCTTAAGTTCCACCGATCCTCTAAAAGAATAATTGGTTTAAGGTCCAACCTATAAATCGAACCCCTCTCGGGCATGGAGAGGGTGGGGCCCCTTGTTCAAGACCTGATTCAGTACTAAAGGGAATAACCTATCTACTAATCCCTATAACAGATAAGAGTGAAATCCATCTTGCACCCTATGTTCCCAGCTATCCACCTGATCTTACCCCTGAAATGGGAGGCTTATTAGGCCAGCGATAATGAGCTGCCCTCACCTATGCAGATCTAAAGATAATTCAGAGTGAATAGGAGTTCATAATTAACTCAGGATTAAGATTTAAGTTACCAAGGTCATCAATTAACGAAATAGTCAGTTTTATACATAAAACGGCGTTTAGAACGTAAAAAGTGACTATTTCATGGTTCAGTCTTATGTAAACTCTTTACATAAGGATGCCCCTGATGACATGCAAAATGTATGCCACCTTAGTCCTTTTACTTAAAATTATGAAGGTTGTTAGGTATAAATTGCGTCAATCATGATAGGAATTCACGAGGAATATGAGTTTACGTTGATCAGCATGTCGAATTTCAGCTAACCCATTACTTTGCGTTAATTATGCGTTCAATGTTCTATTTTTGTAGCCAATGAAGGAAATGAACGCAAACACAAAAACCAGACCATCGCATAGACAACCGCATGTAGAGAAACACTTCATCGCAAAGGCAAATGCATCGATCAACGCATGGATGTTGCGGTAATCAGTCGTATGCGTCCATCGCATGGGAGTTTGCGCTCAGTCAAGTGATTGCGATCATGATGTAGAGTTGCAGTGTTAAGGAATGCGGCCATTGAATATTGCGGCTACGCGACAATGCATTCTAATGGGATCAACGCAAGGTTGGTGAATGAACGACATCAACGCATCTACTTGAGAAAATCCAAAGCTGATGCTGACATTTCACCTACCGAACCGTTGGTGGCAGAGATTCAGAAAGGACTGACGCGCCCGAACGTTAGACTCAGAGCAGTCCAATTAATGCTGTCAGCAGTCCAAACTCTATAAATAGAAGCCGATGAGAAAAAATTCCAAGTTATCTGAGGGAGGATCCTTGTGAACCAGGGACTTCTCCGCGATCCAGACAAACTGCGTGAGAAGATGGCTGAGAGTTTTTCACCCCTTTCATCCATTCCGAGTGACGACCGGAGCCTTCGACCGGAGCTAGATCTCAAGAGAGTCAACTCCTCCACCCATCCATGGCACCACCGGCAGCCTTGATGCACATTCGCTGGAAGCAAATTTTTCTCTAGCGATCATTTCTTTTTCCTTTCTTTTTTTTATATTGTATTGTATGACATTTTGAATTAAGAAATTATTGTAACATCTTTACTTTTATTGTAACACTTAGTGAGATTGCTTGGGTATCACTTAGTGAGATTGATTGGGTATTGCATACTTACTCATGTGATTAGAGATATGAAGTATGTAGCAACCACCAAGAGGTGTGCGTTTGTGCGAGTATGTGAGTAATCTTATTTGCTTAGTGTAAAGCTGCTGCAACGCCTGTCAATGGGCTAACACATTGCTTGTCTATGAGTGAAGTCAGCCACAATCAACTGCCCGAGAGGGTAAGTGGTTGGATGCATTAAACAAGATATGTGTTGTTCACTAGGGATAGTAACAACCGTAGGCCAGCAAAGTTTATGCGATTGTCTTGTATTATGTATGCTTCATTCGTCATTAGGAATACTCGGGAGGGTGGTCTAAGGACATGATCTAAGCTTGGGAAGGTCAGGTTAGATCTAGGCTTAGGAGAGCCAGATTAGAACACATAATACAAGAGATAGGCGTTTAGGAATGAGCACTATTTGTTATTAACGCATCGCATGCATCCTAGAGATAGAATATGATTGAATACAGCCATCTTGCTTTCATACATTTTGCATCATCGCATAGGACAAGAGTAGAGACTTAGGAATAAGCTCTATGGAACTTTGCATTCAACACATGCATCCTAGAACTAGGAGCACCGCATTTCCATTGGAAAATGACTTGCCGTGTATGGTTGTAGCATGATTGCATGGATTGCGTTAACTAGGGTTGCCTTTGCGATCACTCTTAAGTTTTGCAATGAAAACATCTCCGCATTTTATCTATTTTTCCATTCATTTATTTCATGTCAAGGTTTGTCGTATCTCTACCTTTCATGCATATTCTCATTGCGTTGTCTGATAGATGGGAGTAGGAGTAGGATTAACGTAGCAATATCCCCTCATTCTTTTATTCAACCGCCACATGCACAATCACCACAAACATATAGTTACAAGTCCTTGTGTTCGACCTCGGATTACCCCATGAAACTTGCGTTCATGTTATACTTGGCGTGAATACAAGAAAACTTGTGGCAGGACGCATGGTCATTGCATACATTGTTGGCGCATTTTCATTCCAACGCATGACCATCGGTGCATGGATATCAACGCATATTTTAGAACATGCATCACATAATGCGTCCAAGGGAAGTTGGTTGTCGAATAAAATTGACTTCCAATTTCCTCGCATCAGCCCCCACTTTCATGTCTCCACATGAACGATTTAGGATCACATCGTTTGTACTAACTACAAAATGGTCGCATCCATAGTGTCCCCAGAATAAGGCACCCAACCTTATTCATATACTATAGACCATTTTGGCTATATATTTGAACTTGATCTACATTTATGTCACTACATAAAGTTCAAACTACATTTAAATAGCCTCAGGACCTTAGTTTATTAGATTCAAGATTACAATTTCAATAACAACTTTATCTAAAAACAAAACAGAATATATTTATTAATTTACAAACTTTGAGTTTTAGTACATAAAATCCAACATTATATATATATATATATATTTTTCAAAACCCCCTAACCACTTATCATGTATTTTCAAACTCAAAAATAAAAAGGAAAAAGACAGATTTTACTACAATCTTTTGGGACGTCACATAACACCTAGCACTGGACCATCTAGACTAAAAAATATGTAATTTTCGCTTTCGCTTCGATTTTTCTGTACAACACCAATTATACTATACAATATGTAATTTTAGCACCAATTATATTGTACAAATTTACACTATACAACATGTAATTTTAGCACCAATTATATGTACAACATCAATTATACTGTACAATATGTAATTTTAGCACAAAATTATCTAAACGATCGCTTAATATTTATTTTCTTAGTTAAATGTAAAACACCAATTGTACTACAAATTTAGCACAAATTTATCTAAACAAAAACTAAATAATCGTGTAACAGTTACCTAAGCGATCGCTTAGTATTATCTAAATGATTGCATAACAAAACCTAAACGATCGCATAATGGATATCTAAATGATTGCATAACATTTAGCTAAATGGTCACTTAGTATTATCTAAACAATTGCATAACAAAACCTAAATGATCGCTTAGTATTAGCCAAACGATCGCATAGTGGATACTTAAATGATCACGTAATAGTTAGTTAAACGATCGCTTAGTATTAGTCAAAAGATCGCATAATGGAATCTAAACGATCGCTTAGTCTTCTCTAAACGATTGTTTAAAAAAAACAATACGATCGCATAATAGATATCTCAACGATCGTATAGTGCATAGCTAAACGATCACTTAGTATTCTCTACATGATCGCATAACAAAACCTAAACGATCGTATAATAAAAACTAAACGATCGCGTAACAGTTAGCCAAACGATCACATAATAGACGCATTCACCGTACGGTCTGAAGGCTTTTTAAAAACTGAGGGTAATTTTGAAATTTCGCATGGGGAAAAGGTCAGTGGTAGAAAAGTTTTTACGAAGAGGTCATTGGTAGAAAATTTTTTGGGTTTCGGGTCATTTCGTGAAATTTTCCCTCAAAAGACTTAGTCGAACGTCCAGCCACCTCTCTCTATCAACCGTTCATCGAGCCAACAGCCTCCTTCATCAAAGCTCCATCCGCGCACTACCTGTCACATAGTCGTCCGTGTGTTGCCTTTCACACAGTCGTCCGTGCACTGCCTTCGTCCAGACTGCCGGAGCCAGACCGTTGCTAGATTCCCTGGAAGCTACATCGTTCGCCGATCTCTCTTTCTCGCTGCTCTATCCATCCGGCTACCACGGTTCACCACCACCGCTGTTCTGTCGTGCAGATTCATTTGCTACTGTTTTTTCGGATTTTGGATTTGGGGTAAGATCTATTTTATTTGGTTGCATTTCTTGAAGAATTTTTAGGAATGCCCACTAAGTTTTGGCTTTGACTTGTCATTACCCATCATGTTTGAGTGTTAGGTCAAGGTTTTGGAAGGATTTGTGCTGTTGTCCGTTTGGCTCGAGACAAGATTGGGCAAGAATTTGGTAAGGTTTGTGGTCCTTATTGTTGGTTTTTGGGCACCCACTAATTATTGGATTAAATGTTGGCTTAACTCTTGTATTTTGAAGGTTCCAAGTCGTCCTCCATTGGAATTAAAATCTATTTTTAAAAGGCGATTTTGGAGTTGAAATCTTGGGAGTTTTTGTTGATCAAGCTTCGTTTGGGTAAGTCAATTGGGGTCGTTGGAATAAATTCTGTATGTTTTGGTTTTGGCTCCAAGGATTGAAATTAAAGGTTGTGTTTTTGTGTTTGGAACGTTAATTCAAGTTGCGGTGGTGTTTGATTGCTTGGTTTAAATTTTGGAATTTCAACTTGAGGTAAGTAATCTTACTACTAGACCCGTCTATGTGCTAGGCGATAAGATTTATGCTTTAGTTTGAATATTCTGAGGTTATTTGTATCAAATTTCATGAGGATAAATAAGTTATTCTAGTTGTGTTGTAAAATATTATGAATGCTAGCATGAACTACATAATTTGTTGATTTATATGATTGGCTGGATGAACTATGAGAGCATGATGATTGTATTTTTATGTTGTGGGACAATGTTTATGATGCATGTTATATTTATGTTAATGATAGTTGCATTTACCGCTAGTTAGATACCTACTAGAGGTGGTGAATTCCTTCAGGATTTCACCAGAGGTTTTTGTTTCCTTCAGGATTCACTAGAGGTTTGGTTTCCCTCGAGATTTACAAGAGGTTGTGTTTCCTTCTGAATTCACTAGACATCTTGTTTCCTACGGGATTCACCAAGGTGGTGAGCTCCTTCAGAACTTCACTAGAAGTTTGTGTTTCCTTCGAGATTCACCAGAGGTTTGTGTTTCCTTCGGGATTTACAAGAGGTTGTGGGTATTTTTAAACTACGGTAGGGTGTATTCAATTAGTTATTTATTTGTCGTTCCATGATAACTATGTCGGGATTGATGTCCTGATTCTTCTGGAGTCTCATTGTTTTGTAAAGATACATATTGTTTAATGAATAAAATAAGTGTTATTTAATTCTGGCATTTACTCATATCCAATAAACAAAGCTCCTTGGTTATCTTATGTGAACTTAAGCATGAAAATGTGATGTACAAGTGGATCATGCCTTAAGTGATAACCTAAATAGTTTTGTAGTATAAGAATTAAGGTGGGATACCTGATCCTAATGACACTACGGATACGGCCCGCTTTGTAGAGGTTTGCAAGTGTTATAAACTACTATAGATGGTAGATCCTGACTATTCATGTGGAGACGTGCGAGTGGGGGTGTCCTATACAAAGAGTTTGTATAAGACCTAGACCACGAGATGATTAGACTCTGTATAAATGCCGTTGATACTAGAGACTTGCATCTCACCTAAACGACCATAGAAGACACGACCTCAATCCTGAGTGTTTTGGGAATTCCTACCTTTGAGGGCGGTCCTTTGATTAGTATGGGTGAGAATGGCCAGATTGCCAACTCAACGTGCCTACCTTTTTGGGGACTTGTCTGATTTGGGAGCTGGGAACTCAATCAACAACATGGAATTCACTCTTTTCCCAAAGCAGGGATAAGTAGAGAGATTGCTCCCTTAAGGGATGATTCTGGGGCCTGAACATAGTGGCCACAGCTTCTCTTTAGAAGAGAAGCCTCAGTCATAGTGGGACTATGACTTATGTTCATCCGAGGGATCAATGGTACTTAAGGAGTTAGATATAACTATAGGGGCATAATGGTTATTGGCCGAGCTATACTTACGAGCGATCTGTGAAGGGTTGTAGCACTGTTGATTGGTTAAGATGGACACATAATATATTTGTGGTAAGGAGAGTTCAGTTGTCAGTCATTAATGGAGTGTCTGGCAGTCAACGGATAGTGGATTCCGTGACTAAAGAGTTTAGACAGTTATTCACGTACCATTGGAGCTTCGAGCTACAAGTCCATAAGGTCCCCTTGGTAGCTCAATGGATTCAGTTGAGGATCAGTTCTTGGTGTTGATTTGAAATGTTCAAATTGATAAGAGGTATTTTGATTATATATGATATAATTGGTATGATGTATGAGATACATCTAGTGGAGAATTGATGTAAATGAGATTTACATTAAGTACTATGGAATAGAAAAAGAACTATGGTTTATATGTTTCATGAGATGAAATATTAAAACTATAGGTTATAAATATAGTGTGTTAAATTGGTTATCATTTATATTTATAATAATATTAATTATTAGATAATTAAATTTTTTTTCTCTAATAACCAATTGAGTGGGATGTTATTAGTGGTTCATGGTAACTATGAGATACAAGGAAATTTTTTTTCCTAATTTTAGTAGGTTTTGGCAAAATTGATTTTGGATTTTCTCTCTCGAAAAAGGAATCTCATGGAAGCTTGTCAAGTAAATACAGATTTACTAAACGACAGCTTGAGCAAAGTAAACGATCGTGTAGTGTTTTGTAGAAGACAGACACTAAGCCAAACGATGAGCTAAACGATTGGGCATCGACCTATCTGATAGGTTTCTATCTTCTCCCACTTGCCCAATCGTGTACACGATTGTACATTCCTCTTTCATCTACCTCATTCCAAGTCCACATAGAGCCCACCCTCTGGATTCTCACATCGAGAATACTAAGGTAACCTTCTTGGTGGTGTCATACTCAACTCGACACCGTCGAGGTTCTGTGGAGGCCGTTCATGTTGCTGGAGTGTTCGTGACCGAGGCCATCATTGAGGACGAGTGCGAAGTGTTCGTGCAGTGTTGTGGTCGTGTTGTTTGAGCATTCGAGGCTACTGTGTTCAAGCGTTCGTGAGCTAAAAGCATGAAGACAAGTCAACAAATGTTCGTGGCATTCTCCTTATTTATTTGATTGTTCATGTTGTAGTTTCTGTATTGATTGCATAACTGTATGTTTTGTTTACGACTTTAATTTGTAATGTTCATTCATGATTGTAATTTGGAATGATCTATTTTTCGCTGCTCATAGAAATCTCGAATTTGATTTCCTTCAATTGATACCAGAGCCAGGTTGTTCTGATATTCCAAATTATAACTCTGTTTTGAACTTCATTTGACAGTCACGGTGGGTTTCTGCATCTGTGGTTAATCGTTTTCTGCATTTGTGGTTATTTTGATTAATGTTTCGGGATTAATTGCTTTTTAATTAAAGCTTTATGTAATTACAAAGTGTTAATTGTAAGGGCCCCTGTGTTTTTGGGCATAATTAACTTTGCAATCGAGTCTATAATTCAAAGAGTTTGAGTTAATTGAGTCATTCGTGATGAAGCTTCGAAGCATGAAAATGCGGTTCTCAACGAAGAAGAAGACCAGACATTGGTCGTATCGTGTAGGTTCAGGTAAACGATCGTTGGGATTTAACTAAGCGATCATTTAGATCTTTCTAGACGATCATGTAGTATTTTCTAAACGATCATTTAGCTAATACTAAGCGATGGGGTACATCGTTTACTCTATGGCGTAGTGTTGGTTGCACGATCGTGTAGGTGTTGGAGGTAGACGATCGTAGTGGGAGCATGTGATGCTTATCGTTTAGTAAAAGACGTGCGCTAGATGATCGTGTAGTTAGCAAGCTTCATCGCTTAGTTACTACCTACATGATCACGCGTATGCGATACGGAGGCATTAGCTAAGCGATCGCTTAGGCGATGGTGCTTCACAACATCGTAGTTGTTTAGACGATTGCGAAAGATGAGCGTTGTGCGGAGCGCGCTAGGCGATCGTGTACTTCAGGCTTCATCTCTTAGTAAAAGGTACACAATCATATAGTAATAGCTAAATGATCGTTTAGATTTTTCTAAATGATCGTGTAGTAAATGCTAAATGATCGCCTAGCTCTGGGAACGCTGGTAAGCGATAGAGCAAAGCATTTGTTTTATCGTGTAGATGATCACGGGGTACTTTGTACACGATTGTTAGAGACGCGATGATTTGCCCGAGCAGTTCAGGACTTGATTCACCTATTTGAACCATAGACTCCTTGTCTTTGTAATAGTTAGCTTTATTTTTGTGTTTTTAAGGCAATTTCACCCGGTTCATTAACATTGGTTTATTATGCATGTGATGTATTGTGTCTATGCCAAAGTGTTTGACATATAGTTCAAAACCCACCTTAGGTTGTGCAATTATTCATGCATCATGTATTATAATTGTTATAATCGAGCATGAAGAAATTACTTGAAAGCATGTGTATGCATCATGAAATATAAGAGTTATATTTTACATGCAGTGAGCATTATCATGCATCATCCTTTTATTATAAGTGTTATAGTCTAAGGGTGAATGGAAGCATGTTTTTGCTTGTTTCATTGTTGTTTTGTATAAGTGTTATATAAAAGAAGTAGCAATGAATGTACAATGCATTGAGTATGACACTTAGGATGTTTATAAGCGTTATGAATGCCTTGCATGTGTTAGCTTCGCATTGTGGTGGTTGTTTCCGTTTATATGTGTTATAAAGGAAATTAGACCTAAAATCAATAAGAAAGAGTTTCATTCAGACTTAGGGTGAACTCAAGTTTTTTAAAAGGGTTTTAAAATTGGATTGAGATAGACCTAAGTTCAAGTGGTTCTAAAGGGTTTAGCAACCTAGATTAATCTTTTAAAATCGGTTTAATAGGATTAAATTGGTTGAAATAAAAGATTAAATTTGTTGTAAACTTATCTATAAGGGACCTTTTGTCTAAGGCGGGTTCTGGCTAGGCTGGGGTTCT